>NC_141012.1:3459172-3666672 GCF_052327205.1 Somniosus microcephalus
GTCACCAAAGTGCTCACCTACTAACACTTCTACCACTTGCCCGGCTACATTCCCTAGAATTAGGTCCAGTACCGCCCCCTCTCTTATACGACTTTCTACATACTGGCTCAAAAAGCTCTCCTGGATGCACTTTAAGAATTCCGCACCCTCTAAGCCTTCCACACTCTGACTATCCCAGTCAATGTTGGGGAAGTTCAAATCCCCTACTATTATTACCCTATTATTTCTACACTTCTCAGATTTGCCTACATATCTGTTCCTCTATCACCAGTGAGAGTCAGTGCCTGTGGAACTGTACCCCAGTGAGAGTCAGTGCCTGTGGAACTGTACCCCAGTGAGAGTCAGTGTCTGTGGAACCGTACCCCAGTGAGAGTCCGTGTCTGTGGAACCGTACCCCAGTGAGAGTCAGTGTCTGTGGAACCGTACCCCAGTGAGAGTCAGTGTCTGTGGAACCGTACCCCAGTGAGAGTCAGTGTCTGTGGAACTGTACCCCAGTGAGAGTCAGTGCCTGTGGAACTGTACCCCAATGAGGGTCAGTGCCTGTGGAACTGTACCCCAGTGAGAGTCAGTGCCTGTGGAAATGTACCCCAGTGAGAGTCAGTATCTGTGGAACTGTACCCCAGTGAGAGTCAGTGTCTGTGGAACCGTACCCCAGTGAAGGTCAGTGTCTGTGGAACCGTACCCCAGTGAGAGTCAGTGTCTGTGGAACTGTACCCCAGTGAGAGTCAGTGTCTGTGGAACCGTACCCCAGTGAGAGTCCGTGTCTGTGGAACTGTATCCCCGTGAGAGTCAGTGTCTGTGGAACTGTACCCCAGTGAGAGTCAGTGCCTGTGGAACTGTACCCCAGTGAGAGTCAGTGTCTGTGGAACTGTACCCCAGTGAGAGTCAGTGCCTGTGGAACAGTACCCCAGTGAGAGTCAGTGTCTGTGGAACTGTACCCCAGTGAGAGTCAGTGCCTGTGGAACAGTACCCCAGTGAGAGTCAGTGCCTGTGGAACTGTACCCCAGTGAGAGTCAGTGCCTGTGGAACTGTACCCCAGTGAGAGTCAGTGTCTGTGGAACTGTACCCCAGTGAGAGTCACAAGGTTCAGCATTTTAAATTAGTTGTGTTGGCAGACCGGGAGCCAATGTCAAACATGTGGTGATCGGTGAACGGGGCTTGGTGCGAGTCGGGACACAGGCAGCAGAGTTTTGGACGGGCTCCATTTCACGCAGGGTGGAAGGTGGGAGTTTCAGCTGCAGATGGGGCAGGTGCGGAGACGGGCAATATTACGGAAGTCCCGTCCAAAACGGGTGAACGTTTGACGTCCCTGAGCAGAGTCCCTGCTGAGTGTGCGGGTAAATGCACCAGCGGGTGTGGGACTGAGTCACACTGACCGGCAGGACCTGGTTCCAATCATCTCCCCTCCGAGAAAGTCACACTCACCCAGTCGTGTGCTCTCTGTGACTGACTATTGGGAAACAGATCCTGTAGTCAGAAGCAGATTGTAATAGAATATTTTTTAATTTTAAATGATCTTGTGATATTCCTGAGGGTGCTATCTAGAATCTTGCAGCACAGAAGGAGGCCATTCGGCCCATCGTGCTGTGCCAGCTCTTTGAAAGAGCTCTCCAATTACTCCCACTCCCCCCGGCTCTTTCCCCAGAGCCCTGCAAATTTCCCCTTTCAAGTATTTCTCCAATTCCCTTTTGAAAGTTACTACTGAATCTGCTTCCACCGCCCTTTCAGGCAGCGCATTCCAGATCACAACAACTCGCTGCGTAAAAATATTTATCCTCATCTCGCCCCTGGTTCTTTTGCCAATTATCCTCAATCTGTGTCCTCTGGTTACCGACCCTCCTGCCGCTGGCGACAGTTTCTCCTTATTTACTCTATGAAACCCCTCAGATTTTGAACACCTCGATTCGATCCCCACTTAACCTTCTCTGCCGAGAACAACCCCAGCTTTTCCAGTCTCTCCACGTAACTAAAGTCCCTCATCCCTGGTACCAGTTCAGTTGAAAATCTCTCTCCAGGGTGCACTGATTGCAAGTTTAATCTCATCCAAACCTCATGGGGAAAGAGATGGGGACCCGCCCCCAGTGAGTGTCAAAGTGCTTTCTCCCCGCTCTCTCTCTACTACATATCGCACCCCCCACCCTCACAAACACTAATCAGGGGAGCCCAGGGGAAACAAACAATTTCTATTCTCCATCTGAGTGGGAGAGAGGACAGAGTGGGACGATTAGTCAGTGAGCACACATGGAGAGTTAGCATGTACCAGGGGGGGGGGGGGGGTTTAAAGGTGAATGTTTCTTCCCTCCCCTCCCCCGAGGAATGCTGGAAACGTTGCCAAGTGGAGCAAGCAGCAAGAGTGAGTTCACGTTTCGCAATCCATCAGGAATCCACAGACGCTGCTGTTTAAAGAGACACTCCCCCCTTTGTGTGGCAGTGGGAAGCAAGTTCGAAACACCACTGAAACCTTTCATTCAGTGAGAGATAGCAGATTAAACCCAGGGCGCATTCGGCCTGACACAAGACACTCCAATACCCAGGGTGTATCCCCCTCCCCCTACAGGTCCGCAGGTCAATTAGTACTGTTGTTGGCAGCCAATTACCTCTCCCGGTTACCTCAAGGTCAGGATAACCCCAGCAGGCAATGACTGGCTTTCTTTTTCTGTTTTTGTACAGAGGGGAGAGGGCGGGGGGGGGAGAGAGCGGGGGGGGGGGAGAGAGCGGGGGGGGGAGAGAGCGGGGGGGGGAGAGAGCGGGGGGGGGAGAGAGCGGGGGGGGGAGAGAGCGGGGGGGGGAGAGAGCGGGGGGGGGAGAGAGCGGGGGGGGGGAGAGAGCGGGGGGGGGAGAGAGCGGGGGGGGGGAGAGAGCGGGGGGGAGAGAGCGGGGGGGGAGAGAGCGGGGGGGGGGAGAGAGCGGGGGGGGAGAGAGCGGGGGGGGGAGAGAGCGGGGGGGGAGAGAGCGGGGGGGGGAGAGAGCGGGGGGGGAGAGAGCGGGGGGGGAGAGAGCGGGGGGGGAGAGAGCGGGGGGGGAGAGAGCGGGGGGGGAGAGAGCGGGGGGGGAGAGAGCGGGGGGGGAGAGAGCGGGGGGGGGAGAGAGCGGGGGGGGAGAGAGCGGGGGGGGAGAGAGCGGGGGGGGAGAGAGCGGGGGGGGAGAGAGCGGGGGGGGGAGAGAGCGGGGGGGGGAGAGAGCGGGGGGGGGGAGAGAGCGGGGGGGGGAGAGAGCGGGGGGGGGAGAGAGCGGGGGGGGGAGAGAGCGGGGGGGGGGAGAGAGCGGGGGGGGGAGAGAGCGGGGGGGGGAGAGAGCGGGGGGGGGGAGAGAGCGGGGGGGGGGAGAGAGCGGGGGGGGGAGAGAGCGGGGGGGGGAGAGAGCGGGGGGGGGAGAGAGCGGGGGGGGAGAGAGCGGGGGGGAGAGAGCGGGGGGGGAGAGAGCGGGGGGGG
Organism: Somniosus microcephalus; assembly: GCF_052327205.1. Lineage (NCBI taxonomy): Eukaryota > Metazoa > Chordata > Chondrichthyes > Squaliformes > Somniosidae > Somniosus > Somniosus microcephalus. The sequence continues at coordinate 3,462,604 of NC_141012.1, forward strand.
AGAGAGCGGGGGGGGAGAGAGCGGGGGGGGAGAGAGCGGGGGGGGAGAGAGCGGGGGGGGAGAGAGCGGGGGGGGAGAGAGCGGGGGGGGAGAGAGCGGGGGAGGGGGGAGAGAGCGGGGGGGGAGAGAGCGGGGGGGGAGAGAGCGGGGGGGGAGAGAGCGGGGGGGGAGAGAGCGGGGGGGGAGAGAGCGGGGGGGGAGAGAGCGGGGGGGGAGAGAGCGGGGGGGGAGAGAGCGGGGGGGGAGAGAGCGGGGGGGGAGAGAGCGGGGGGGAGAGAGCGGGGGGGGAGAGAGCGGGGGGGGAGAGAGCGGGGGGGGAGAGAGCGGGGGGGGAGAGAGCGGGGGGGAGAGAGCGGGGGGGGAGAGAGCGGGGGGGGAGAGAGCGGGGGGGAGAGAGCGGGGGGGGAGAGAGCGGGGGGGGGAGAGAGCGGGGGGGGGGAGAGAGCGGGGGGGGGGAGAGAGCGGGGGGGGAGAGAGCGGGGGGGGAGAGAGCGGGGGGGGGAGAGAGCGGGGGGGGAGAGAGCGGGGGGGGAGAGAGCGGGGGGGGGGAGAGAGCGGGGGGGGGGAGAGAGCGGGGGGGGGAGAGAGCGGGGGGGGAGAGAGCGGGGGGGGAGAGAGCGGGGGGGGGAGAGAGCGGGGGGGGGAGAGAGCGGGGGGGGGAGAGAGCGGGGGGGGGAGAGAGCGGGGGGGGGAGAGAGCGGGGGGGGGAGAGAGCGGGGGGGGGAGAGAGCGGGGGGGGGGAGAGAGCGGGGGGGGGGAGAGAGCGGGGGGGGGAGAGAGCGGGGGGGGGGAGAGAGCGGGGGGGGGGAGAGAGCGGGGGGGGGAGAGAGCGGGGGGGGGGAGAGAGCGGGGGGGGGAGAGAGCGGGGGGGGGAGAGAGCGGGGGGGGGGAGAGAGCGGGGGGGGGAGAGAGCGGGGGGGGGAGAGAGCGGGGGGGGGAGAGAGCGGGGGGGGGAGAGAGCGGGGGGGGGAGAGCGGGGGGGGGAGAGAGCGGGGGGGGAGAGAGCGGGGGGGGAGGGGGGGAGAGAGCGGGGGGGGGAGAGAGCGGGGGGGGGAGAGAGCGGGGGGGGGAGAGAGCGGGGGGGGGAGAGAGCGGGGGGGAGAGAGCGGGGGGGGGAGAGAGCGGGGGGGGGAGAGAGCGGGGGGGGGAGAGAGCGGGGGGGGGAGAGAGCGGGGGGGAGAGAGCGGGGGGGAGAGAGCGGGGGGGGAGAGAGCGGGGGGGGAGAGAGCGGGGGGGGAGAGAGCGGGGGGGGAGAGGGGGGGAGAGAGCGGGGGGGGAGAGAGCGGGGGGGGAGAGAGCGGGGGGGAGAGAGCGGGGGGGGAGAGCGGGGGGGGAGAGAGCGGGGGGGAGAGAGCGGGGGAGAGAGCGGGGGGGGAGAGAGCGGGGGGGGAGAGAGCGGGGGGGGAGAGAGCGGGGGGGGAGAGAGCGGGGGGGGAGAGAGCGGGGGGGAGAGAGCGGGGGGGGAGAGAGCGGGGGGGGGAGAGCGGGGGGGGGAGAGAGCGGGGGGGGGAGAGAGCGGGGGGGGAGAGAGCGGGGGGGGAGAGAGCGGGGGGGGAGAGAGCGGGGGGAGAGAGCGGGGGGGGAGAGAGCGGGGGGGGGAGAGAGCGGGGGGGGAGAGAGCGGGGGGGGGGAGAGAGCGGGGGGGGAGAGAGCGGGGGGGGAGAGAGCGGGGGGGGGAGAGAGCGGGGGGGGAGAGGAGCGGGGGGGGAGAGAGAGCGGGGGGGGAGAGAGCGGGGGGGGAGAGAGCGGGGGGGGAGAGAGCGGGGGGGGGAGAGAGCGGGGGGGGAGAGAGCGGGGGGGGAGAGAGCGGGGGGGGAGAGAGCGGGGGGGGAGAGAGCGGGGGGGGAGAGAGCGGGGGGGGAGAGAGCGGGGGGGGGAGAGAGCGGGGGGGGAGAGAGCGGGGGGGGAGAGAGCGGGGGGAGGGGAGAGAGCGGGGGGGGAGAGAGCGGGGGGGGAGAGAGCGGGGGGGGAGATGAGAGCGGGGGGGGGAGAGAGCGGGGGGGGAGAGAGCGGGGGGGGAGAGAGCGGGGGGGGAGAGAGCGGGGGGGGGAGAGAGCGGGGGGGGAGAGAGCGGGGGGGGAGAGAGCGGGGGGGGAGAGAGCGGGGGGGGAGAGAGCGGGGGGGGAGAGAGCGGGGGGGGAGAGAGCGGGGGGGAGAGAGCGGGGGGGGAGAGAGCGGGGGGGGAGAGAGCGGGGGGGGAGAGAGCGGGGGGGGAGAGAGCGGGGGGGGAGAGAGCGGGGGGGGAGAGAGCGGGGGGGGGGGAGAGAGCGGGGGGGGAGAGAGCGGGGGGGAGAGAGCGGGGGGGGGAGAGAGCGGGGGGGGAGAGAGCGGGGGGGGGAGAGAGCGGGGGGGGAGAGAGCGGGGGGGGAGAGAGCGGGGGGGGGAGAGAGCGGGGGGGGAGAGAGCGGGGGGGGAGAGAGCGGGGGGGGAGAGAGCGGGGGGGGAGAGAGCGGGGGGGGAGAGAGCGGGGGGGGAGAGAGCGGGGGGGGGGAAGAGAGCGGGGGGGGAGAGAGCGGGGGGGGAGAGAGAGCGAGAGAGGGGGGGAGAGAGAGGGGGGGGGAAGAGAGAGAGAGAGAGAGAGAGAGATAGAGAGAGAGAGTGGGGGGGAGAGAGCGAGAGTGGGGGGGGGGTGGGAGAGAGCGTTTGTGCTGTCTGTGCAGCGAGTCTTGTGTTGTCAGGTGAGGCTGTGATGCACCCTAAAGTCAAACAGCCGACACTTACTATCTGGGCTCACACTTGAAACATGGCCGTTCAATGCAAGGACTGGGAACAGATCCTGTAAACCACACCCATCAGGCAGCCCAGCCAGCACAGAATATTACGATTAAAGAGAAACTGGGAAAAGCTGTAACTGCGTTGGGTTCTTGCCGCTCCCTTCAGGTTCCTGCAGCCCCAAGAGATCCCGGTCCAGCGACTGGACACAGTGCTGAGCGAAGGGTTAACCTGGATCGCCCGTTTCAGACACGGCCCTGCTGCCATGGCTGAAGGCCAGCTGCAGGAACAGCAGGTCCAAACAGCTAAAGCTGGCACACAGCAAAGGAAATTCCGTCCTGTTTCTTCTGGCAGAGCCGAGAGATTCCAGCTTTAGCAGCTCATAAAAAAATAACAAACACTCAGCCATCTGAAGCCAGAGTGTAAACAGCCAGTAGCCGAGCTCCCGGGGTGAGCTACTCACTGACCACGGAGACACTCTCTGGGCACGGCCGGGCGCTGGCCCACGCCCGCGGGCACCGGCCGATCGCCCACGCCCGCGGGCACCGGCCGATCGCCCACGCCCGCGGGCACCGGCCCGGCCGATTGCTCACTCACTATTGGTCAAAATTTTAACTGCTAGCAAAACATTTGCAATTCAATAAATCTGGTAACTTTTGACTGGCACCAGGAATCTGACCCTGAAAATTGCCGATTAACGTAAAAACCCAACTGGTTCGGTAATGACCCTGGGGAAGGGAACCCCTCCCTGATCTGGCCTGCGTGTGACTCCAGTCCCACACTACATGGTTGACTCCTAATGCCCTCCGGCAACTGAGGATCCTCAGCTTTGCCATCACTGCCCAAATACCGAGAGGGAGGGTGGGCACGGAAACCCCAACAACCAGCGGTGTATTCAGGAGAGGAGCGAGAAAATGGGCAAAAAACATTAGAATCGTGTTCCACAATTATGTTTTGCAGTTCTCAGAGTCTTAACACAAAATGACTAAATTTTGGTAAAAGGCTAGTGAAACATTTCTAGTTACTGAGGTGACGTGTCACTGTATGCAACCAAACACGTCAATTCCTGCACAGGTTCCAGGACGCTCGATATTGAAAGGAAACCAATTGCTGAGGAGAGGAAGCACCTTCCTCATGAGGGGCAACAGGCACCGAGAGAACTTAACCCTTACCCCACTGAAAAACCAGCAACTCCACATAGTTACACAGAGTGACCCTTACCCTGAATAAACAGTGACTCTGTACAGTTAGTGAGTGACCCTTACCCTGAATAAACAGTGACTCTGTACAGTTACAGTGAGTGAACCTTACCCTGAATAAACAGTGACTCTGTGCAGTTAGTGAGTGACCCTTACCCTGAATAAACAGTGACTCTGTACAGTTACAGTGAGTGACCCTTACCCTGAATAAACAGTGACTCTGTACAGTTACAGTGAGTGACCCTTACCCTGAATAAACAGTGACTCTGTACAGTTACACAGCGAGTGACTCTTACCCTGAATAAACAGTGACTCTGTACAGTTACACAGCGAGTGACTCTTACCCTGAATAAACAGCAACTCAATGTAACAGAAACAGAAGAACAGGAGTAGGCCATTCAGCCCCTCGAGCCTGTTCTGCCATTCAATTAGATTAGATTGTCTAATCTGTATCTTAACTGCTAATTACCACCTACCACCCTCCCTCAGCTGATGAATCAGTGCTCCTTCATGTTGAACACCAATTGGAAGAAGCACTGAGAGTAGCAAGAGCACAAAGTATCCTCTGGGTGGGGGGCTTCAATGTCCATCACCAAGAGTGGCTCGGTAGCACCACAACTGACCGAGCTGGCCGAGTCCTAAAGGACATAGCTGCCAGGCTGGGTATGTGACAGGTGGTGAGGGAACCAAGAGGGAAAAACCTACTTGATCTCGTCCTCACCAATCTACCTGTTGCAGATGCATCTGTCCATGACAGCATTGGTGGAAGTGACCACCGCACAGTCCTTGTGGAGACAAAGTCCCGTCTTCATGTTGAGGATACCCTCCACCGTGTTGTGTGGCACTACCACCGTGCTAAATGGGACAGATTTCGAACAGATCTGGCAACTCAAAACTGGGCATCCATGAGGCGCTGTGGGCCATCAGCAGCAGCAGAATTGTATTCAACCACAATCTGTAACCTCACGGCCCGGCATATCCCTCACTCTACCATTACCATCAAGCCGGGAGATCAACCCTGGTTTAACGAAGAGTGCAGGAGAGCATGCCGGGAACAGCACCAGGCATACCGAAAAATGAGGTGCCAACCTGGTGAGGCTACAACACAGGACTACTTGCATGCCAAACAACGGAAGCAACATGCGATAGACAGAGCTAAGCGATCTCACAACCATCGGATCAAATCAAAGCTCTGCAGTCCTGCCACATCCAGTCGTGAGTGGTGGTGGACAATTAAACAGTTAACAGGAGGAGGAGGCTCCAAAAATATCCCCATCCTCAATGATGGTGGAGCCCAGCACGTGAGTGCAAAAGACAAGGCTGAAGCATTTGTAACTATCTTCAGCCAGAAGTGCCGAGTGGATGATCCATCTCGGCCTCCTCCTGAGGTCCCCAGCATCACAGATGCCAGTCTTCAGCCCATTCAATTCACTCCATGTAATGTCAAGAAACGGCTGAAGACACTGGATACTGCAAAGGCTATGGGCCCCGACAACATTCCGGCAATAGTACTGAAGACTTGTGCTCCAGAACTAGCTGCGCCCCTAGCCAAGCTGTTCCAGTACAGCTACAACAATGGCATCTGCCCGGCAATGTGGAAAATTGCCCAAGTATGTCCTGTCTACAAAAAGCAGGACAAATCCGACCCGGCCAATTACCGACCCATCAGTCTACTCTCAATCATCAGCAAAGTGATGGAAGGTGTCGTCGACAGTGCTATCAAGCGGCACTTACTCAGCAATAACCTGCTAACTGACGCCCAGTTTGGGTTCCGCCAGGGCCACTCAGCTCCTGACCTCATTACAGCCTTGGTCCAAACATGGACAAAAGAGCTGAACTCAAGCGGTGATGTGAGAGTGACTGCCCTTGACATCAAGGCAGCATTTGATCGAGTGTGGCATCAAGGAGCCCTAGCAAAACTGAAGTCAGTGGGAATCAAGGGGAAAACTCTCCATTGGTTGGAATCATACCTAGCACAAAGGAAGTTGGCTGTGGTTGTTGGAGGTCATTCATCTCAATCACATGACATCACTGCAGGAGTTCCTCAGGGCAGTGTCCTAGGCCCAACCATCTTCAGCTGTTTCATCAATGACCTTCCCTCCATCATAAGGTCAGAAGTGGGGATGTTCGCTGATGATTGCACACTGTTCAGCACCATTCGAGACTCGTCAGATACTGACGCAGTCCGTGTCCATATGCAGCAAGACCTGGACAACATTCAGACTTGGGCTGACAAGTGGCAAGTAACATTCGCACCACACAAGTGCCAGGCAATGACCATCTCCAACAAGCAAGACTCTAACCATCTCCCCTTGACATTCAATGGCATTACCATCGCTGAATCCCCCACTATCAACATCCTGGGGGTTACCATTGATCAGAAACTGAACTGGACCAGCCATATAAATACTGTGGCTACAAGAGCAGGCCAGAGGCTGGGAATTCTGCGGCGAGTGTCTCACCTCCTGACTCCCCAAAGCCTTTCCACCATCTACAAGGCACAAGTCAGGAGTGTGATGGAATACTCTCCACTTGCCTGGATGAGTGCAGCTCCAACAACACTCAAGAAGCTCGATACCATTCAGGATAAAGCAGCCCGCTTGATTGGCACTCCATCCACCACCTTCAACATTCACTCCCTCCACCACCGGCGCACTGTGGCTGCAGTGTGTACCATCTACAAGATGCACTGCAGCAACTCGCCAAAGCTCCTTCAACAGCACCTTCCAAACCCGCGACCTCTACCACTTAGAAGGACAAGGGCAGCAGACGCATGGGAACATCACCACCTACAAGTTCCCCTCCAAGCCACACACCATCCTGACTTGGACCTGTATCGCCGTTCCTTCACTGTCGCTGGGCCAAAATCCTGGAACTCCCTTCCTAACAGCATTGTGGGTGTACCTACACCATATGGACTGCAACGGTTCAAGAAGGCGGCTCACCACCATCTTCTCAAGGGCAATTAGGGATGGGCACTAAATGCAGGCCTAGCCAGCGACGCCCACATCCCATCAATGAATTAAAAAAACTCAATTTCCCGACCTTGGTTCTGTAACCCTTGCCTTACAAAAATCGACCAATCTCAGTTTTGAGATTTTCAATTGACCCCCAACGTCCATGTGGGACAGTGTGTTCCAGATTGGCACTGCCCTTTGTGTGAAGTGCTTCCTGACATCACCCCTGAACGGCCTAGCTCTAATTTTAAGATTCTGCCCCCTTGTTCTGGACTCCGCCCCCCTCCCCCACCAGAGGAAATAGTTTCTCTCGATCTACTCTAGCGAAAACCTTTATCATTTTAAACAACATATTAAGAATCGCAAAGATTAATCTGCATTTTTACTCCAAAACCGTGACAGAAACCCCTTCCCCCGTCGAATGCCTCCCCCTCTATCTGATCAGAGTCAGGGCCACAAATTCCTGCACATACTTCATCCAGTCACAGCCCATTAAGGTTCTGAAGGTTGCACCATAGAATCACACAGCACAGAAGGAGGCTATTCTGCCCATCCTGCCTGTGCCGGCTCTACGAAAGAGCTGTCCAATTAGTCCCACTCCCCGGCTCTTTCCCCAATAGCTCTGCAAATTTCCCCCCTCAAGTATTTATCCAATTCCCTTTTGAAAGTTACTGTTGAATCTGCTTCCACCGCCCTCAGGCAGCACGTTCCAGATCACAACAACTCACTGAGTAATAAAATGTTTCTTCATCTCCCCTCTGGTTCTTTTGCCAATTACCTTCACTCTGTGTCCTCTGGTTACCGACCCTCCTGCCACTGGAAACCGTTTCTCCTAATTGACTATCAAAACCCCTCATGATTTTAAACACCTCTATTAAATCTCCTCTGAACCTTCTCTGCTCTAAGGAGAACAATCCCAGCTTCTCCAGTCTCTCCACGTAACTGAAGTCCCTCATCCCTGGCACCATTCTAGTCAATCTCCTCTGCACCCTCTCCATGGCCTTGACATCCTTCCTAAAGTGCATTGCCCAGAATTGGACACAAGACTCCAGCTGAGGCCCCACCAATAATTTATAAAGATTTAGCATAATTTCCTTGCTTTTATGCACTATTCCTCTATTAATAAAGCCAAGGATCCCATATGCTTTTTTTTTAAACAACATTCTGAACTTGTCCTGTCACCTTCAGTGATTTGTGTACATACACCCCCAGGTCTCTCTGTTCCTGCAATCCCTTTAAAATTGTACCATTTAGTTTGTATTGCCTCTCCTCATTCTTCCAATCAAAAAGCATCACTTCACACTTCTCTGCGTTAAGTTTCATCAGCTAAGTGACTGCCCATTTCACCAGTCTGTCTCTGTCCTTCTGAAGTCTGTTACTATCCTCCTCATTGTTTACTACATTTCCAAGTTTCATATCATCGGTAAGCTTTGAAATGATGCCCTGTATATCCAAGTCCAGGTCATTAATATACATCAAAAAGAGCAGTGGTCCTAATACTGACCCCTGGGGGACACCACTGTATACTTCCCTCCAGTCTGAAAAACAACCGTTCACCTCTACTCTCTGCTCTCCGTCCTGCGATGGGAGAGGGAGGCCCCTTGTACAGCCGCTCACTCACTGTGCGTTCTGCTGACTGTCCGCATCAGGCTAGAGGGATCAAGAGCAAACCCGAATGTAGGTCAGTGGCCCGCTGCAGGCACACTGGTCACATCTATATTTAGCATCAGGAGTGACTTTAACCCCAGCCCTGGGGGGTGGGGAGGGGGGGGTCACAGCAAGCGGGGAGTCACGGGTTGGACAATCAGACCCTGATCTCTCAGTCAGTCACCACAGCCACCTCCAGAGAGGGAGGGGGGGTCTATATCCCTTCGTACATAGAATTATATCGAAGATTCCTCCTACCAAAATAGACCACCTCACACTCATCGACACTGAAATTCATTTGCCATTTACACGTCCATTCTGCAAGTTTATTAACGGCATTTTGTAAGTCTTCCTTAGTATTAACTACACCCACAAGAGCAAGGACCATTCCCAGAAATTCTTCCCTCCATCTCATGAAAAAAAAGTCTGAAACAATGGGACACACGCCAGGGAGTGACGGTCCCACGCGGAACCCACTCCGCAATCCCTAGGATTCCTGCTTCCCATTAAACTCCAAGTTATACCAGCCAGTACACATGGTTTCTGTCCCAGTGCTAGTGCCCTCCTGTGGGGTGTTTCCCTTGCACAGGAGGCTGCTCCGCACTACAGTCCTAATTTAAAACGGCAGCAAGATTCCCGGAGACCCAAATTCAGCCACCAGACGAGGTGCTGCTATTTTCTGGCCACCCCGTCCTATGCCTGGGGGAGGAGGTCTCACCGGGAACACGATGCTGTGGGCCAGCGCGAGTCCTCAGCTACACAGCTCTCCCCCACCCCCTGGGGCTGAGTACACAGACAGACTGCCCGTAGCTGCATCGTAACCTGCACTCTGGTGGAAGACTTCATTCAGACATAGAGAGAAGAATCTCGGCTTCCAACTAACTTCACAAAGCAGCTGATGAACTAAGTAACGTAGCCACGCGCTGCCTCATTCCTACTGGATCAGACAAGTGATGCCTTCTGCCTCCCCCTGCCCCCACAGTTGCCCAAGTGTGAGCCCTGACTGCAAGTGTGCATTGGCTATTTGAGTGTGGGAGCATCACAACCACGCACCCAATGTCATTGGGCAGTGATCAGCAGCGGGGTCCCTGGCCAATTATTGCCCCTCCCACAGCACAGAGTGGAGACTGAACACACAGCCAGAGTGGCTCAGTACCCCACTGGGCACTGCAACTCCAGTGACCCCTGCTGGCAAGTGCTGGCGTAGACACCAGGGAGGCTGTGAAGCCTCCCACAGTCGAATAGTCTGTCGATACTCACCACCGAGGCTCACACACAGGCACTTGGATGAGGTACCAGAGGGCAGCCCCAGCCCACAGAACCAAACCCCAGAGAGCTTCAGTCCCTTCGGGAGAGGAGGGGAAAACCTGGGAAATTAATCAGCAGATTCTCAGAACTTACCTCAGAGAAATAACACCTAAAAATGAGCAGATCTGAAATGTGGTGAATGAATTGGGGTCTCGGAGTGCTGGCCTCCTCTCCTTCCATCTTCCTTCACTCTTGCAGGCTGAATTTTTATGCTGACTCAAGTCTGCTGTAACTCTATCCCTCTGCCAAAAGCTTGCAAAGGTCAAACTACTCCCTAACCCCACCCTCACTCCAGGATTCCACTGAATGTTGATCCGGTCCTGGAGGCCCCTACTTACTTACACTGAGAGAGTGACAGAGAGCTAGAAAAGCACTCACTCCAAGAGACACGCAGACAGACAGATACACAGAAAGGCACACATGGACAGAGACAGACACACAAAGATGCTCAAATAGGCACAGAGACATACACAGAGAGAGAAAAGAGACACGCATGCACAGTCCGTACCTCTCCCACGAGAGAGCACGGCCCATGTAGGATGAAGCTACCCTGCGAATCTGCCCTGATGGCAACAGTGCATTTCGCGCTAGCACCAACTTCAACCAGCAATGAGAAGACATCACGGCTCAGAATCTTTTTCAACAAATTGCTCGCGCTGCGGGACTGCGGCCGTGCACAGGCACGGAGACCAGACCTCTCCCGGTCACGCCACTGACCGAATGAGAGGGTAGTCTCTCAGAGAACTCTCCCGCCCAGATGTGACTGCAGAGTGTGTCCCGGGAGACTGAGGTTAATTCCCGTGAAATGTTTGCGGAGCAGAGGTGCCCTGGCCGATATAATTATCGCTCAACCAACACCACTGAAAACAGAATATCTGGTCATTTATTGCTGTTTGTGGGATCTTGCTGTGTGCAAATTGGCTGCCACATTTCCTACATTATATCAGTGACTTCACTTCAAAAGTACTTCATTGGCTTTAAAGCGCTTTGGGCCGTCCTGAGGTCGTGAAGGGTGCTATAGAAATGCAAGTCTTTCTTTGTTTAGGATCACTGGCACAGGAACCCTGGCTGAGATTGTAATTCCCTCGCCCAGGGTACTGAGGCAATAGGAGTAATGATGTCAGTAGTTGCATCACTGCACGCTGCTCATCACTGATGTAACGAGGGCTCGAGATTGTCCAGCCGCAAAACACAATGACCCTTTAAAAAGGTCACACTCGTCACAATAGCCACCCTCTATGGGGGAGGGGCTACTAACACTGGCCTGGGTTCCGGCACCAAGTGCCTGTCCCGGGTTCCGGCACCAAGTGCCTGTCCCGGGTTCCGGCACCAAGTGCCTGTCCCGGGTTCCGGCACCAAGTGCCTGTCCCGGGTTCCGGCACCAAGTGCCTGTCCCGGGTTCCGGCACCAAGTGCCTGTCCCGGGTTCCGGCACCAAGTGCCTGTCCCGGGTTCCGGCACCAAGTGCCTGTCCCGGGTTCCGGCACCAAGTGCCTGTCCCGGGTTCCGGCACCAAGTGCCTGTCCCGGGTTCCGGCACCAAGTGCCTGTCCCGGGTTCCGGCACCAAGTGCCTGTCCCGGGTTCCGGCACCAAGTGCCTGTCCCGGGTTCCGGCACCAAGTGCCTGTCCCGGGTTCCGGCACCAAGTGCCTGTCCCGGGTTCCGGCACCAAGTGCCTGTCCCGGGTTCCGGCACCAAGTGCCTGTCCCGGGTTCCGGCACCAAGTGCCTGTCCCGGGTTCCGGCACCAAGTGCCTGTCCCGGGTTCCGGCACCAAGTGCCTGTCCCGGGTTCCGGCACCAAGTGCCTGTCCCGGGTTCCGGCACCAAGTGCCTGTCCCGGGTTCCGGCACCAAGTGCCTGTCCCGGGTTCCGGCACCAAGTGCCTGTCCCGGGTTCCGGCACCAAGTGCCTGTCCCGGGTTCCGGCACCAAGTGCCTGTCCCGGGTTCCGGCACCAAGTGCCTGTCCCGGGTTCCGGCACCAAGTGCCTGTCCCGGGTTCCGGCACCAAGTGCCTGTCCCGGGTTCCGGCACCAAGTGCCTGTCCCGGGTTCCGGCACCAAGTGCCTGTCCCGGGTTCCGGCACCAAGTGCCTGTCCCGGGTTCCGGCACCAAGTGCCTGTCCCGGGTTCCGGCACCAAGTGCCTGTCCCGGGTTCCGGCACCAAGTGCCTGTCCCGGGTTCCGGCACCAAGTGCCTGTCCCGGGTTCCGGCACCAAGTGCCTGTCCCGGGTTCCGGCACCAAGTGCCTGTCCCGGGTTCCGGCACCAAGTGCCTGTCCCGGGTTCCGGCACCAAGTGCCTGTCCCGGGTTCCGGCACCAAGTGCCTGTCCCGGGTTCCGGCACCAAGTGCCTGTCCCGGGTTCCGGCACCAAGTGCCTGTCCCGGGTTCCGGCACCAAGTGCCTGTCCCGGGTTCCGGCACCAAGTGCCTGTCCCGGGTTCCGGCACCAAGTGCCTGTCCCGGGTTCCGGCACCAAGTGCCTGTCCCGGGTTCCGGCACCAAGTGCCTGTCCCGGGTTCCGGCACCAAGTGCCTGTCCCGGGTTCCGGCACCAAGTGCCTGTCCCGGGTTCCGGCACCAAGTGCCTGTCCCGGGTTCCGGCACCAAGTGCCTGTCCCGGGTTCCGGCACCAAGTGCCTGTCCCGGGTTCCGGCACCAAGTGCCTGTCCCGGGTTCCGGCACCAAGTGCCTGTCCCGGGTTCCGGCACCAAGTGCCTGTCCCGGGTTCCGGCACCAAGTGCCTGTCCCGGGTTCCGGCACCAAGTGCCTGTCCCGGGTTCCGGCACCAAGTGCCTGTCCCGGGTTCCGGCACCAAGTGCCTGTCCCGGGTTCCGGCACCAAGTGCCTGTCCCGGGTTCCGGCACCAAGTGCCTGTCCCGGGTTCCGGCACCAAGTGCCTGTCCCGGGTTCCGGCACCAAGTGCCTGTCCCGGGTTCCGGCACCAAGTGCCTGTCCCGGGTTCCGGCACCAAGTGCCTGTCCCGGGTTCCGGCACCAAGTGCCTGTCCCGGGTTCCGGCACCAAGTGCCTGTCCCGGGTTCCGGCACCAAGTGCCTGTCCCGGGTTCCGGCACCAAGTGCCTGTCCCGGGTTCCGGCACCAAGTGCCTGTCCCGGGTTCCGGCACCAAGTGCCTGTCCCGGGTTCCGGCACCAAGTGCCTGTCCCGGGTTCCGGCACCAAGTGCCTGTCCCGGGTTCCGGCACCAAGTACCTGTCCCGGGTTCCGGCACCAAGTACCTGTCCCGGGTTCCGGCACCAAGTACCTGTCCCGGGTTCCGGCACCAAGTACCTGTCCCGGGTTCCGGCACCAAGTATCTGTCCCGGGTTCCGGCACCAAGTATCTGTCCCGGGTTCCGGCACCAAGTATCTGTCCCAGTGGTGCGAACCACACAATCCGCTGACATTGTGTGAGAAGTCGAGGCACGTAGCCAAGAACCCCAAAAAAATCCGAAGTACTGGATAGGGCGACACATCCAAAAACAACTTGCATTTATATAGCGCCTTTAACGTAGTAAATCGTCCCAAGGTGCTTCACTGGAGTGATTATCACACAGAATTTGACATCGAGCCACAGAAGGAGATATTAGGACAGGTGAGTTTGGTCAAAGAGGTCGGTTTTAAGGAACGTCTTAAAGGAAGAGAGAGAGGCGGAGAGGTTTAGGGAGGGAATTCCAGAGCTTAGGGCCCCGGCAGCTGAAGGCACGGCCGCCAATGGTGGAGCAATTAAAATCGGTGATGCTCAAGAGGCCAGAATTGGAGGAGCGCAGAGATCTCGGAGGGTTGTGGGACTGAAGGAGGTTACAGAGATAGGGAGGGGCGAGGCCATGGAGGGATTTGAACACAAGGATGAGAATTTTAAAAATCGAGGCATTGCCGGACCAGAAGCCAATGTAGGTCAGCGAGCACAGGGGAGATGGGTGAGCGGGATGGAGAAAATCTAATTCTGGTATCTTCATTCAGAAAAGCAGCGCAAGAATAGGGACCGAACACATGAAGAATTCTAGCCCAAATCGCACTGTGTACCAATTAAATCTCAATCATCAAAAGCACATACCATGCGGGGGGAGAGACAGTGAGTCAGTAACTGTCGGAATGCTCCTGTTGTTTCCACTGGCCAGTGAGAGGATTTAAAGCTTCTCGGTCAAAGACTGCAGCACCGGCCGAGACCCTCACTCCAGCTGATTGCTCTGGTCTGTGTGTCAGTATAATCTTACATTAATAAGCATGTCCTAAGGGATTTCACTGGAGTGATTATCAAACAAAATTTAGCACCAAGCCACAGAAAGAGATATTAGGACAAGTGACCAAAAGCTTGGTCAAAGGGGTCAGTTTTAAGGAGCATCTCAAAGGAGGAGAGCGAGAGATGGAGCGATTTAGGGAGGAATTTCCAGAGTTTAGGGCCTCGGCAGCAGAAGGCACAGCCGCCAATGGTGGAGTGATTAAAAAGCAGGGATGCTCAAGAGACCTAGAATTGGAGGAGCGCTGAGATCTCGGAGGGTTGTAGGGCAGGGGGAGGTCAGACAGATAGGATGGGGCGAGGCCATGGGTCCAACAGTCCAGTTCGGAGGCGAGTAGCTACCTGGAAACTCTGGTGTCAGACGGAGTGTCGCAGCTGTGACAGAACCTGCCGAGTCTTTGACTGATTCTTGCACATCGTACCGGGACTGACACTGCAGTGTCGGCGACTGCTCCCAGCACAGAACCGACCCAATCACCACAGGCAGGGTTACTTCACCCAGCACCGTTGAACCGTGTCAAAGAATGTATGTTGCAAGGAGCAGAGAGAGAAGCAAATGCATGTCACCATAGGTTATAGGAGCAGGAGCAGGCCATTCAGCCTCTCGAGCCTGCATCTGCCATTCAGTTAAATCATGGCCGATCGGTACCTCAACCCCATTACCCCGCCTTTGCTCCATATCCCTCAATACCCTTACCAACACAAATCTATCCATCTCAGGTTTGAAAAATACAATTGACCCCCAGCCTCCACAGCCCTTCGGGGGGGGGGAAAAGAGTATTCCACATTTCCACTACCCTTTGTGTGAAGAAGTGCTTCCTGCTTTCACTCCTGAATGACCTGGCTCTAATTTTAAATTGTGCCCCTTGTTCTGGGTCCACCGCCAGAGGAAATAGTTTCTCTCGATCTACCTGAGCAAATACTTGGATTACTTTCATCATCATAGCTCAATTACATCACCCCCTCAAACTTCTAAACTCAAGGGAATACAACACCAACATGCATTTATATAGCACCTTCAACATAGAAATACATTCCGTGGTGCTTTACAAGCCAAGTTCATGCAACCTGTCCTCATAATTTAACCCTTTCAGCCCCGGTATCATTCTGGTGAATCTGCGCTGCTCCCCCTCCGAGGCCAGTGTATCCTTCCTGAGGGGCGGGGCCCAGAACTGAACGCAGTGTCCAGGTGGGGGTCTGACCAGAGCTCAGTACAACTGGAGCATCCCTCCTCCCCTTTGTATTCCAGAACTCTCGAGATAAAGACCAACATTCCACTTTGATTGCTTACTGCCCTGTGCACTATTCTAGTGGTGTGTGTACCTGGAGACCTAAATTTCTTTGCTCCTCCACAGTTTCTGGTCTCTCGCCATTTAGAAAATATTCCGATTTGTCTTTCTTGGATCCAAGGTGGATGACCTCACACTTCCCCCACACTGAACGCCGTTTGCCACCGTTCTGCCCACTCGCTTAATATATCTACGTCCCTTTGTAACCTCCTGCTCCCATCTCCACAACTTGCTGTACCTCCTCCTCCCATCTCCACAACTTGCTGTACCTCCTCCTCCCATCTCCACAACTTGCTGTACCTCCTCCTCCCATCTCCACAACTTGCTGTACCTCCTCCTCCCATCTCCACAACTTGCTGTACCTCCTGCTCCCATCTCCACAACTTGCTGTACCTCCTCCTCCCATCTCCACAACTTGCCGTAACTCTTCCTCCCATCTCCACAACTTGCTGTACCTCCTGCTCCCATCTCCACAACTTGCTGTACCTCCTCCTCCCATCTCCACAACTTGCTGTACCTCCTCCTCCCATCTCCACAACTTGCTGTACCTCCTGCTCCCATCTCCACAACTTGCTGTACCTCCTCCTCCCATCTCCACAACTTGCCGTACCTCCTCCTCCCATCTCCACAACTTGCTGTACCTCCTCCTCCCATCTCCACAACTTGCTGTACCTCCTGCTCCCATCTCCACAACTTGCTGTACCTCCTCCTCCCATCTCCACAACTTGCTGTACCTCCTCCTCCCATCTCCACAACTTGCTGTACCTCCTCCTCCCATCTCCACAACTTGCTGTACCTCCTCCTCCCATCTCCACAACTTGCTGTACCTCCTCCTCCCATCTCCACAACTTGCTGTACCTCCTCCTCCCATCTCCACAACTTGCTGTACCTCCTCCTCCCATCTCCACAACTTGCTGTACCTCCTCCTCCCATCTCCACAACTTGCTGTACCTCCTGCTCCCATCTCCACAACTTGCTGTACCTCCTCCTCCCATCTCCACAACTTGCTGTACCTCCTCCTCCCATCTCCACAACTTGCTGTACCTCCTCCTCCCATCTCCACAACTTGCTGTACCTCCTCCTCCCATCTCCACAACTTGCTGTACCTCCTGCTCCCATCTCCACAACTTGCTGTACCTCCTCCTAACCACATCGCACAGCCGATGCTGGATAGTACAAGTACGTTACAGCAAGCGCCCGACTTTTTCACCGCGCACAAGTATTTGCTAACAGCTGACACACGCCACCCTGTAATCGGGTGTTAAATTTATATAGCGCCTGAGGTTCCATGGCACACACTCAGCTCGGAGTCAGAAGGTCATGGGTTCAATCCCAACTTCTGCACTCGAGACTATAAGCTAGGCTGATACTGCCGTGCACTACTGAGGGAGTGCTGCACTGTCAGAGGTCAGTCTGTGGTCAGTTTGTGTGAGTAAACAGTGAGGAAGATAGTAATAGACTTCAAGAGGACATAGACAGGCTGGTGGAATGGGCAGACACGTGGCAGATGAAATTCCAATGCAGAGAAGTGTGAGGTGATGATTTTGGTAGGAAGAATGAGGAGAGACAATAGATGCTAAATGGTACAATTTTAAAGGGGGTGCAAGATGGGAGAGACCGGGGGGGGTGTTTGTACTCAAATCTTTGAAGGTGGCAGGACAGGTTAACAAAGCGGTTAATAAAGCATGTAGGCAGTGTAGATTACAAAGAGATATTAACAGATTAAGTGAATGGGCAAAACCGTGGCAAATGGATTTCAATGTAGGCAAATGTGAGGTCATCCACTTTGGAACTAAAAGTGATCGAACAGGGGACTTTCTAAATGGTGAAAGGCTAAAACCAGTGGAGGTCCAGAGAGACTCGGGGGTCCAGGTACATCGATCATTAAAATATCATGAACAGGAACAGAAAATAATCAAAAAGGCTAATGGAATATTAGCCTTTATATGTAGAGGGCTAGAATACAAGAGGGCAGAAGTTATGCTGCAGCTGTACAAAACCCTGGGCACCACACCTTAGGAAAGATATACTGGCCTTGGAGGGATTGCAGCATAGGTTTACCAGAATAATACCCAGACTTCAAGGGTTAAGTTACGAGGAGAGATTACACAAATTAGGGTTGTATTCCCTAGAATTTAGACGGTTAAGGGGTGATCTGATCAGATATTTTAAGATATTAAGTGGAACAGATAGGGTAGAATCATAGAATGGTTACAGCACGGAAGGCGGCCATTCGGCCCGTCGAGCCCGTGCCGGCTCTCTGCAAGAGCTCTTCAGCCAGTCCCACTCCCCCGCCCTTTCCCCGTAACCCTGCAAATTTGTTTCCTTCAGGTACTTATCCAATTCCCTTTTGAAAGCCACGATTGAATTTGTTTCCACCACCCTTTCAGGCAGTGCATTCCAGATCCTAACCACTCGCTGAGCAAAAAAGTTTTTCCTCGTGTCGCCTTTGGTTCTTCTGCCAATCACCTTAAATCTGTGTCCTCTGGCTCTCGACCCATCCGCCAATGGAAACAGTTTCTCTCTATCCACTCTGTCTAGACCCCTCATGATTTTGAGCACCTCTATCAAATCTCCTCTCAACCTTCCCCAAAGAGAACAACCCCAGCGTCTCTAGTCTATCCATCCCTGGAATCAGTCTCGTAAATTTTTTCTGCACCCTCTCCAAGGCCTTCACATCCTTCCTAAAGTGCGGGGCCCAGAATTGGACACAATACTCCGGTTGAGGCTGAACCAGTGTTTTATAAAGGTTCATCATAACTTCCTTGCTTTTGTACTTTATGCCTCTATTTATGAAGCCCAGGATCCCGTATGCTTTTTTAAGCCGCTTTCTCAACCTTCAATGATTTGTGCACACATACCCCCAGGTCTCTCTGGTCATGCCCCCCCTTTAGTTTATATTGCCTCTCCTTGTCCTTCCTACCAAAATGTATCACTTCACATTTATCTGCGTTAAATTTCATCTGCCACGTGCCCGCCCATTCCACCAGCCTGTCTATGTCTACCTGAAGTCTATCACTCTCCTCACTGTTCACGATACTTCCAAGTTTTGTGTCATCTGCAAATTTTGAAATTGTGCCCTGTACACCCAAGTCCAAGTCATTAATATATATCAAGAAAAGCAGTGGTCCTAGTACCGACCCCTGGGGAACACCACTGTATACCTTCCTCCAGTCCGAAAAACAACCGTTCACCGCTACTCTCTGTTTCCTGTCACTTAGCCAATTCTGTATCCATGCTGCCACTGTCCCTCTTATTCCATGGGCTTCAGCTTTGCTGGCAAGCCTATTATGTGGCACTTTATCAAATGCCTTTTGGAAATCCATGTACACCACGTCAACCGCATTGCCATCATCAACCCTCTCTGTTACCTCATCAAAAAACTAAATCAAGTTGGTTAAACACGATTTGCCTTTAACAAATCCGTGCTGGCTTTCCTTAATTAATCCACACTTGTCCAAGTGACTGTTAACTTTGTCCCTGATTATCGTTTCTAAAAGCTTCCCCACTACCGAGGTTAAACTGACTGGCCTGTAGTTGCTGGTAGAGAGAAACTATTTCCGCTGGTTGGGGATTCTAGGACTAGGCCATAGTCAAAAAATTAGAGCCAGACCTTTCAGGAGTGAAATTAGGAAACACTTCTACACACAAAGGGTGGTAGAAGTTTGGAACTCTCTTCCGCAAACAGCAATTGATGCTAGATCAATTGCTAATTTTAAATCTGAGATTGATAGCTTTGTGTTAACCAAAGGTATTAAGGGATTTGGGCAAAGGCGGGTATATGGAGTTAGGTCGCAGATCAGCCATGATCTCATTGAATGGTGAAACAGGCTCGAGGGGCTGAATGGCCTCCGCCTGTTCCCATGTTCCTTGTGGGATCCTGGGCTTTATAAACAGAGGCAGAGAGTACAAACACCAGGAAGTGATGCTAAACTTTTATAAAACACTAGTTCAGCCCCAGCTGGAGTATTGTGTCCAATTCTGGGCACCACACTTTAGGAAGGACGTGAGGCTTTGGAGAGGGTGCAGGAGAGATTTACTAGAATGGTTCCAGGGATGAGGGATTCCAGCTATTTGGAGAGACTGGAGAAGCTGAGGTTGTTCTCACTGGAGCAGAGAAGGTTAAGAAGAGATTTGATAGAGGTGTTTAAAATCATGAAGGGTTTAGATTGAGTAAATAAAGAGAAACTGTTTCCAGTGGCAGGAGGGTCGGTAACCAGAGGGCACAGATTTAAGGTGATTGGCAAAAGAACCAGAGGCGACGGGAGGAAACTTTTTTTTATACGTAACGAGTGGTTAGGATTTGGAATGCGCTGCCTGAACGGTTGGTGGATACAGATTCAATAGTAAATACTTGAAGGAGAAAATATTGCAGGAATATGGGGAAAGAGCCGGGGAGTGGGACTAACTGGATTGCTCTTCAAAAGAGCCAGCGCAGACTAGATGGGCTGAATGGCCTTCTTCTGTGCTGTATTGTTCGATGGTTCTGAGTCGGGTATTGCTTCTCTCTCGTTTCTCCTGGCCCCAGGTCCCCCGCCCTACACACTCTCTCCCCTCACATCCCCACTATTGAAATCAGACTGACTGTGCTGTCTGTGACCCTGACTCAATCTCTCCTGTGTGGATAGGAACTCCAGAACTCCTTTCCTACATTACGACCCTGACTACACTTCAAAAAGCGCTTCATTGGCTGTAAAGTACTTTGGGACGTCCCGAGACCTCGAAAGTCGCTACAGAAATGCAAGTCTTTCTTTCTTTGACTCCCTCAGTCTTTCCTATCTCCTACAAGTAATAGCCAAACTTGAATGGTAAGAATGCTGTAAAGTGCAGGACTGAAAATCTTGGCTATTTATCCAGCCGACACCAAAGACTGATACTCTTTCAAATATCTGCCCAACTCTCCCAGGATTTCTCCACATTGTCTGCCTCACTGGAACTTGAGCAGTCCTGTTTGGGAGAGTTTGGTGCATATCTGTCTCCAAAACAGGCAAAGCTGTCTCCAAAACATCAAAATTGAAACATTTAGGGAGCGGGGTGTGTAGAATCCCTGCTCTCTAAACATTTAAATTAAGCTCAGATGGTTCGAAGAATGTCTGGGGTCTGACAGATGCCTTGAGCATTTTGCAAACCAGGTTTGACACTGCTCCGCATTCACGCTCCACACGCAGTCTCACTTCACTTGCTCCGGATTCAAGGCAGGCCCGGACTACCTGATGGTTTACAGTCGGAGCTAAGCTTAGATTACTTTGCTCCCACAACAACCCTGCAGTGTAAATGCACCTTAAATTAACCTAGTATTCCGACCTCAGCTGCACTTTCTGGCCACTCAGTTCCAACTGGTGCTCAGCCACTGTGTAGAGAAATACTTTGTGGCATCTATGCCAAGCTTGCTCTTCCTGGCCCTGACCCATGACCTCCAGTCCTGTGGGCTGGTGCGTCAGACAGTATTGCTTGGGGTTTACTTTCCCTATCCCATTTGACATTTTCAATCGTCCACAAGATCCCCTCTGAGGTGTCTCGGAACCCCAGGTTAATCACTTGCTCCTCATAGCGCAAGGCTACACTACTCAGCATTTCAGTCCGTTTGGCTCACTCTCCCCTCTGAAGTCAGAAGGCTCTGGGTTCAAGTCCCACTCCCAGATTTGAGCCCATACTCTGGGCTGACACTCCCATTGACGGAATCCTACACTGTCAAAGATGCTATGCTTTGGACATAACGTTTTACCGAGGCCCCGTCTGCCTGTTGAGGTGGATGTTAAAGTTCCAATGGCACTATTTGAAGAAGAGCAGGGGAGTTCTCCTGGTGTCCTGGTCAATATTCATCCCTCAAACAATACCACCAGAAACTAGTCATTCATAGAATCTACTGTACAGAAAGAGGCCATTCAGCCCAACTGCTCTATGCTGGGGTTTATGCTCCACACCAGCCTCCTTCTGCTCTATTGGCATCTTCCCACCCTGCCCTCATATCCTTCTATTGCCTTCTCCCTCATGTATGCATCAAGCCTCCTCGGAGATGCTTAGTTGCTGTTTCTGGGACATTGCTTGCTGTGTACACATTGGCTGCTTGTGACCGCCCCACCATGTGGAGCGGCTGTGAAGGGCCGCAAAGTGTGAGGAGGTGCTGGACGTCACCACTCTCTCCGGAACCCCTTTATTTGAGGTCCCATGGCCCTGGGACTCCACAACTCTCCCCCACACCGTCACTCGGGCCTTAGCGAGCCCCTCTCTCAGGGTGCGGTGGGCACTGAGCCACAAGCAGTGGCTGACCACAGCCTCAGGTGAGGGGAGCCTGGACTGGAATGGGCTGACCACAGTCTCAGGTGACGGGGGGCCGTACTACAACTCCCAGCACCCACCCCTTCCCCTCTGATTGGCCTCAGGCGGCAGGGAAAGCCGACTCTCCCGCTGGTGATTGGCTGAGCGCCACGTCAGTCATCCCTTACCTCCCCCCCCCCCCCGGGAGTGACGGCCTGTCTCCCGGGTGATCGATAAAAAATCAGAGATGTCTTTGCAAAAAAAAAATGAACCCAAAATCCGGCGGGGAATCCGCTCAGAGGCGGCCTGCAACCGGCGGGGAATCCGCTCAGAGCCTGCCCGGCCCGACCCAGACAAGCCAAGAGACAAAGGGTTAAAGGCAACAAAGTAGCCGCCGATACAATGTTGCCGGGCGGCCGATACAATGTTGCCCGGCGGCCGATACAATGTTGCCGGGCGGCCGATACAATGTTGCCCGGCGGCCGATACAATGTTGCCCGGGCCGCCATCAAAGGTCCCGCCGCCCTCACCTGCTGCCCCGCCGCTCCAGCCTCACCTACCTGGGGCCAGGCGCCTCATGTTGCTTGCGGAGCGCGGCCTCGGCCTCCTCCTCCTCCCGTGGCCCATGACCGGGGCCCCAGGCTCGGGGACAACTCGGCGGCGGCCGCGGCGGCCCTGCTCCTCCTGCCGCCCCTCCCAGCCACCCGGGACAATCCGTCACCCGACACTGGAGAGCCGCCCCGGCCTCTCTCTCCCCCGCTGCTCGGCGCCGCCGCTTCTCTCTGTTGTTGTCAAACGGCAAAGTGTGGAGGAGCGAGAGGAAGGGGCTGGGGGAGCCGCCGTGTCACAATAAGAGTCCCCGCTCCCTCCCACAGCAGCTCCCAGCGGCACCAGCACACAGCACAGGCACAGAGATCCCAGCACAGCCAGAGATCCCAGCACAGGCACAGAGATCCCAACACAGCCAGAGATTCCAGCACAGGCACAGAGATCCCAACACAACCAGAGATCCCAGCACAGGCACAGAGATCCCAACACAGCCAGAGGTCCCAGCACAGGCACAGAGATCCCAACAGAGCCAGAGATCCCAACAGGGACACAGAGATCCCAACACAGCCAGAGATCCCAGCACAGGCACAGAGATCCCAACACAGGCACAGAGATCCCAGCACAGCCAGAGATCCCAGCACAGGCACAGAGATCCCAGCACAGGCACAGAGATCCCAGCACAGGCACAGAGATCCCAGCACAGGCACAGAGATCCCAGCACAGCCAGAGATCCCAGCACAGGCACAGAGATCCCAACACAGGCACAGAGATCCCAGCACAGGCACAGAGATCCCAACACAGCCAGAGATCCCAGCACAGGCACAGAGATCCCAGCACAGGCACAGAGATCCCAACACAGCCAGAGATCCCAGCACAGGCACAGAGATCCCAACACAGCCAGAGATCCCAACAGAGGCACAGAGATCCCAACACAGTCAGAGATTCCAGCACAGGCACAGAGATCCCAACACAGGCACAGAGATCCCAGCACAGGCACAGAGATCCCAGCACAGCCAGAGATCCCAGCACAGGCACAGAGATCCCAACACAGCCAGAGATCCCAGCACAGGCACAGAGATCTCAACACAGCCAGAGATCCCAGCACAGGCACATAGATCCCAACACAGCCAGAGATCCCAACACAGGCACAGAAATCCCAACACAGCCAGAGATCCCTGCACAGGCACAGAGATCCCAACACAGCCAGAGATCCCAACACAGGCACAGAGATCTCAGCACAGCCAGAGATCCCAACACAGGCACAGAGATCCCAACACAGGCACAGAGATCCCAGCACAGGCACAGAGATCTCAGCACAGCCAGAGATCCCAGCACAGGCACAGAGATCCCAACACAGGCACAGAGATCCCAGCACAGGCACAGAGATCCCAACACAACCAGAGATCCCCGCACAGGCACAGAGATCCCAGCACAACCAGAGATCCCAGCACAGCCAGAGATCCCAGCACAGAATTCCCAGCACAACCAGAAATTCCAGCACAGGCACAGAATTCCCAGTACAGCCAGAGATCCCAGCACAGCCAGAGATCCCAGCACAGAATTCCCAGCGCAACCAGAGATTCTAGCACAGACACAGAATTCCCAGCACAGCCAGAATTTCCAGCACAGGCACAGAATTCCCAGCACAGGCACAGAATTCCCAGCATAGCCAGAGAGATCCCAGCACACACTCAGCACAGGCCCAGAGATCCCAGCACAGGCACAGAGATCCCAGCACAGGCACAGAATTCCCAGCACAGCCAGAGATCCCAGCACAGGCACAGAATTCCCAGCATAGCCAGAGAGATCCCAGCACACACTCAGCACAGGCACAGAGATCCCAACACACACTGTTCACACTCAGCTCACTGAACACACTCATAGGAACAGGAGGAGGCCATTTAGGCCCTTGAGCCTGTTCAGCCATTCAATGAGATCATGGCTGATCTGCGACCTAACTCCATAGACCCGCCTTTGCCCCATATCCCTTAATACCTTTGGTTAACACAAAGCTATCAATCTCCGATTTAAAATTAACAATTGATTTTCCCACCCTTTGTGTGTAGAAGTGTTTCCTAATTTCACTCCTGAAAGGCCTGGCTCTAATTTTTAGACTATGCCTCCTAGTCCTAGACTCCCCAACCAGCAGAAATAGTTTCTCTCTGCCTACCCTATCAGTGCCCCTTAATATCTTCAAATCTCCCCTTAACCTTCTAAATTCCAGGGAATATAACCTTAGTTTGTGTAATCTCTCCTCGTAATTTAACCCTTGGAGTCCGGGTATTATTCTGGTAAACCTACGCTGCACTCCCTCCAAGGCCAATATATCCTTCCTAAGGTGTGGTGCCCAGAACTGATCAGAGTACTCCAGGTGTGGTCTAACCGGGGCTTTGTACAGCTGCAGCATAACTTCTACCACCTTGTATTCGAGTCCTCTAGCTATAAAGGCCAGCATTCCATCAACCTTTTTGATTATTTTCTGTACCTCTCCATGACATTTTAATAATCTATGTACCTGGACCCCCATGTACAGCACAGTCACAGCAATCCCAACACACACTCAGCTCACTGTACAACAACACCTGGCATTTATACAGCGCCTTTAATGAAGTCAAACGTCCCAAGGTCCTTCACAGGAGCGATTACTCAAAATTTGACACTGAGCCACATAAGGAGATAGTAGGACAGATGACCAAAAGCTTGGTCAAAGAGGTAGGTTTTAAAGATGAAAGTGATGCTTCAGTTGTACAGAACTCTGGTCAGACCCCATCTGGAGCACTGGCTAGAGGGGCTGAATGGCCTCCTCCTGTTCCTATGTTTCTGTGTTCCTAATACGCTATCATTGAACACAGGAAATACACTTGCATTAAAGTGATGTAAGGCCAGATCTAGGTTGTATGTTGGGAGGTTCTTCTTTTCCCAGAGAATAATGAACTTGTGGAACAGACTGCAGCCTCGTGCGGTAGAAACTGACTCGCTGAATTCCTGGGGCAGTGATCACCTCGTACAAGAGGGAGGTACCTAAAACATTAATCAAGGCCGGAAGGGTCTCCTGGATAAGTTTCGATCACCTAAGGAGGTCAGAGAAGAATTGGCGTGAGTTTTTACCTTGTGTTTCGCCTGTCCCAGGAGATCCCATGGCTCCAGGTGGGTGGGGAGTATCGATTGTGACTCACAAAGCATTGCAATTCTGTGGGACAGGCTGGATGGACCAATGGTCCTTTTCTTGCCCATCACATTAAAAACACTCACACACCTAAACATACACACACAAAAACACTCGCACACTAGAACACTCGCACACTAAAACACTCACACACTAAAACACTCGCATACTAAAACACTCACACACTAAAACACTCACACACTAGAACACTCACACTAGAACACTCGCACACTAAAACACTCACACACTAAAACACTCACACACTAGAACACTCACACTAGAACACTCGCATACTAAAACACTCACACACTAAAACACTCACACACTAGAACACTCACACTAGAACACTCGCACACTAAAACACTCGCACACTAAAACACTCACATACTAAAACACACACTAAAACACACTCACACTAAAACACACACACTTTAACACTCGTACACTAGAACACTCGCACACTAAAACACTCGCACACTAAAACACTCGCACACTAAAACACTCGCACACTAAAACACTCGCACACTAAAACACTCGTACACTAAAACACTCGTACACTAAAACACTCGTACACTAAAACACACACACTAAAACACACACACTAAAACACTCACACACTAAAACACACTCACACTAAAACACACACACAATAAAACACTCACACTAAAACACTCGTACACTAAAACACTCGCACACTAAAACACTCACACACTAAAACACTCACACACTAAAACACTCACACACAAACACTCACACACTAAAACACTCACACTAAAACACACACACACAATAAAACACTCACACTAAAACACTCGTACACTAAAACACTCACACACTAAAACACACACACTAAAACACACACACAATAAAACACTCACACTAAAACACTCACACTAAAACACTCGTACACTAAAACACACTCACACTAAAACACTCGCACACTAAAACACACACACTAAAACACTCGTACACTAAAACACTCGCACACTAAAACACTCGCACTAAAACACTCGCACACTAAAACACACACACTAAAACACTCACACACTAAAACACACTCACACTAAAACACACACACAATAAAACACTCACACTAAAACACTCACACACTAAAACACACTCACACTAAAACACACACACAATAAAACACTCACACTAAAACACACTCACACTAAAACACACTCACACTAAAACACACACAATAAAACACTCACACTAAAACACTCACACTAAAACACTCATACACTAAAACACACACTAAAACACACTCACACTAAAACACACACACAATAAAACACTCACACTAAAACACTCACACTAAAACACTCGTACACTAAAACACACACACTAAAACACTCGCACACTAGAACGCTCGCACACTAAAACACTCGCACACTAAAACACTCACACTAAAACACTTCTTCACTAAAACACTCGCACGCTAAAACACTCGCACCCTAAAACACTCACACACTAAAACACTCACACACTAAAACACTCACACACTAAAACACACACACAATAAAACACTCACACTAAAACACTCGCACACTAAAACACTCGCACACTAAAACACACACACAATAAAACACTCACACTAAAACACTCACTCACACTAAAACACTCGCACACTAAAACACTCACACACTAAAACACACTCACACTAAAACACACACACAATAAAACACTCACACTAAAACACTCGTACACTAAAACACTCGCACACTAAAACACTCGCACACTAAAACACACACACAATAAAACACTCACACTAAAACACTCACACTAAAACACTCGTACACTAAAACACACACACTAAAACACTCGCACACTAGAACACTCGCACACTAAACACACTCGCACACTAAACAAACTCACACTTTAAACACACGCACACACTAAACACACTTGCACACTTAACACACTTGCACACTAAACACACTTGCACACTAAACAAACTCACACATTAAATACACACACTAGTCATACACTAAACACACTTGCACACTAATCACACTCACACACTAAACAAACTCACACACTAAACACACTCACACACTAAACACACACACACACTAAACAAACTCACACATTAAACACACTCACACACTAAACACACACACTAAACACACTCGCACACTAAAAACACTAGCACACTAAACACACTTGCACACTAAACACACTCGTAAACTAAAAACACTCGCACACTAAACACACTCACACACTAAACAAACTCACACATTAAACACACTCACACACTAAAAACACCACACACTAAACACACTCACTAAACACACTCACACACTAAACACAATCGTAAACCAGAAACACTAGCACACTAAACACACTCGCACACTAAACAGACTTGCACACTAATCACACTCACACACTAAACACACTTGCACACTAAACACACTCACACACTCAAACACTAATCACACTCACACACTAAACACACTTGCACACTAAAAACACTCACACACTAAACACACTCGCACACTAAACACACTAGCACTCTAAACACATTTGCACACTAAAAACGCTCGCACATTAAACACACTTGCACACTAAACACACTTGCACATTAAACACACTTGCACACTAATCACACTCGCACACTAAACATACTCACACTAAAAACACTGCACACTAAACACACTTGCACACTAAAAACACTTGCACACTAAACACACTTGCACACTAAAAACACTTGCACACTAAACACACTAGCACACTAAAAACACTTGCACATTAAACACACTAGCACACTAAAAACACTTGCACACTAAACACACTTGCACACTAAACACACTCGCACACTAAACACACTCGCACGCTAAACAGACTCGCACACTAAAAACACTTGTGCACTAAATATGCTCATACTACACAGAACACAGTCACACGAAACACACACTAACTAAGTAATCACACACTGAACACACGAACTAAACACGCTCGGTAAATGGACACTATTCACAGTGAGGACACACTCACTAAACACACACTGAACACACTCACAAAGTGAGAGTCAGCGTAAGTGGAACGGGGGGGTTGGGATTTCAGTCACACTGTGACAGGGTCACAGTATCGGGGGTCAGTCACACTGTGACAGGGTCACAGTATCGGGGGTCAGTCACACAGTGACAGGGTCACGGTATCGGGGTCAGTTACACGGTGACAGGGTCACAGTATCGGGGGTCAGTCACACAGTGACAGGGTCACAGTATCGGGGGTCAGTCACACAGTGACAGGGTCACAGTATCGGGGGTCAGTCACACAGTGACAGGGTCACAGTATCGGGGAGTCACATGGTGACAGGGTCACGGTATCGGGGAGTCACATGGTGACAGGGTCATGGTATCGGGGTCACACTGTGACAGGGTCATGGTATCGGAGTCACACTGTGACAGGGTCACAATATAAGGGGTCACACGGTGACAGGGTCACAGTATCGGGGTCTCAGTATCGGGGGTCATTCACATGGTGACAGGGTCACGGTAGCGGGGGGTCACATGGTGACAGGGTCACGGTATCGGGGTCACACTGTGACAGGGTCATGGTATCAGGGTCACGGTATCGGGGGTCAGTCACACGGTGATAGGGTCATGGTATTGGGGTCACGCGGTGACAGGGTCATGGTATCGGGGGTCACGCAGTGACAGGGTCACGGTACTGGGGGTCACACGGTGACAGGGTCACGGTATCGGGGGTCACACGGTGAAAATTAGAAGTGGAAAGTGTAAGAAATGCGGTGATTTGACTGGCAATTTCTTGACACAGGCACCGACAGGAAGCCAAAAGGACGAACATTCCTTCTGACGGATAAATTCATTGGCACACACAAGGCTGTTTTATTTATTCAATTTTCCATGGGCTGAGTGAAGGGTTTCCAGAACATTCTGCTCATTGAATGGCTGCACTCAGCTCTTTCCGTGTGTGCCGGTAATTTACTTCCACAACCGCCAGTTACAGAGGGGTTGGCAGCTGTCTGGGACCCAGCTTGGCTCCGAGCTGCTGCACGCTCTGAGTGTCCCTCGCGCTCCAATCCACGACACATTGAGCATCGAGAGAAAGGCCCCAGTGTGCTCCAGCACCAACCCTCGCAAAATGTGTTTCAGTCCTTTGCTGGTGCAGCTTGGGTCAAGTCACTGGTCGTGCAGTGAGAAAGGACTTGCATTTATAAAGCAGAGTGATTATTTGCACAAACAAACTTGAGTCTTTCTGCACATGTGCACTGTATGGGGGCGGAGCCTAAAGACCGCCCCTTATACCCCCAGCGGAGTCGTGCATGTGCACTCGATCCTCGATCCGGTCGCGCATGCGCAGTACGATATACATGAAGGCCGAAAGTGGGGCCTGGTGAGCCTGAGCCCGGAGCTGCTGCTCAAGGGGACCAATCAGAACTTTGGTGTTGCAAATAGTTACATCCTTTAAAAAGCGCTTTTCACATCCTCAGGAAGTCTCAAAGTGCTTTACAGCCAATGAATTGCTCCCAAAAGCGTAGTTACTGTCCTGTAGGCTGGCAATTTGTGCATAGCAAGATCCCACAAAGGAAAGAAACCGCAAATGAGACAAATGACCAATTAATTGGGTTCAGTGGTGTTGGCTGAGCGAGGAATGTTGGCCAGGACACCGGGTGAGCTCCCTGAGGCACCACCTTGTCTACCTTTGAGGCTCCAGGAATTCCTCAACTTCGCACATGGGCAAATCGATGGTTAAGAGGAGAGGCGAGAGAAACTGGGCCGCTTCTCATTAGAACAATGATCAGATAGAGGGGCTCAAGATTACAATGTTAAATTATAAAAACCACACAGGCTGGTTGGTGAGTTTGTAACTGGTGGAAGTTCATCACCAATAGCACGCAGGGAGGGATTAGAACTTTTTATGCCGAGGGTTAAGACAGGGAATGTCCGACCAGAAACAGTGGTGGAAGCAGAATCCATGACAGCTTTTAAAAGAGAAGTGGATAAATATTTTAAAAAGAAAAAATTCAAATGATATGAGGAATGGGACTAAGGGGCTCAGTATCCGGGTGCACTGTATAGGAGAGGAGAGGACCTGAACCCCAGTGAGAGTCAGCACCTTCAGGAAAGGAGGGGACCCGTACCCCAGTGAGAGTCAGCACCTTCAGGAGAGGAGGGGACCCGTACCCCAGTGAGAGTCAGCACCTTCAGGAAAGGAGGGGACCCGTACCCCAGTGAGAGTCAGCACCTTCAGGAGAGGAGGGGACCCGTACCCCAGTGAGAGTCAGCACCTTAAGGAGAGGAGGGGACCCGTACCCCAGTGAGAGTCAGCACCTTCAGGAGAGGAGGGGACCCGTACCCCAGTGAGAGTCAGCACCTTCAGGAAAGGAGGGGACCCGTACCCCAGTGAGAGTCAGCACCTTCAGGAGAGGAGGGGACCCGTACCCCAGTGAGATTGAGCACCTTCAGGAGAGGAGGGGACCCGTACCCCAGTGAGAGTCAGCACCTTCAGGAGAGGAGGGGACCCGTACCCCAGTGAGAGTCAGCACCTTCAGGAGAGGAGGGGACCCGTACCCCAGTGAGAGTCAGCACCTTCAGGAAAGGAGGGGACCCGTACCCCAGTGAGAGTCAGCACCTTCAGGAGAGGAGGGGACCCGTACCCCAGTGAGAGTCAGCAGATTCAGGAGAGGAGGGGACCCGTACCCCAGTGAGAGTCAGCACCTTCAGGAGAGAAGGGGACCCGTACCCCAGTGAGATTCAACACCTTCAGGAGAGGAGGGGACCCGTACCCCAGTGAGAGTCAGCACCTTCAGGGGAGGAGGGGACCCGTACCCCAGTGAGATTCAGCACCTTCAGGAGAGGAGGGGACCCGTACCCCAGTGAGAGTCAGCACCTTCAGGGGAGGAGGGGACCTGTACCCCAGTGAGAGTCAGCACCTTCAGGAGAGGAGGAGATCAGAACCCCAGTGAGAGTCAGCAACTTCAGGAGAGGAGGGGACCCGTACCCCAGTGAGAGTCAGCACCCTCAAGAGAGAAGGGATCCTGTACCCCATTGAGAGTCAGCACCTTCAGGAGAGGAGGGGACCCGTACCCCAGTGAGAGTCAGCACCTTCAGGAGAGGAGGGGACCCGTACCCCAGTGAGAGTCAGCACCTTTGGGAGAGGAGGGGACCCGTACCCCATTGAGAGTCAGCACCTTCAGGAGAGGAGGGGACCCGTAGCCCAGTGAGAGTCAACACCTTCAGGAGAGGAGGGGACCTGTACCCCAGTGAGAGTCAGCATCTTCAGGAGAGGAGGGGGCCTGTACCCCAGTGAGAGTCAGCACCTTCAGGAGAGGAGGGGACCCGTACCCCATTGAGAGTCAGCACCTTCAGGAGAGGAGGGGACCCGTACCCCATTGAGAGTCAGCACCTTCAGGAGAGGAGGGGACCCGTACCCCAGTGAGAGTCAGCACCTTCAGGAGAGGAGGGGACCCGTACCCCAGTGAGATTGAGCACCTTCAGGAGAGGAGGGGACCCGTACCCCAGTGAGAGTCAGCACCTTCAGGGGAGGAGGGGACCTGTACCCCAGTGAGAGTCAGCAACTTCAGGAGAGGGGGCCCGTACCCCAGTGAGAGTCAGCACCCTCAAGAGAGAAGGGATCCTGTACCCCATTGAGAGTCAGCACCTTCAGGAGAGGAGGGGACCTGTACCCCAGTGAGAGTCAGCACCTTCAGAAGAGGAGGGGACCCATAACCCAGTGAGAATCAGCACCTTCAGGAGAGGAGGGGACCCGCACCCCAGTGAGAGTCAGCACCTTCAGGATAGGAGGGGACCTGTACCCCAGTGAGAGTCAGCACCTTCAGGAGAGGAAGGGTCCCGTACCCCATTGAGAGTCAGCACCTTCAGGAGAGGAGGGGACCCGTACCCCATTGAGAGTCAGCACCTTCAGGAGAGGAGGGGACCCGTACCCCAGTGAGAGTCAGCACCTTCAGGAGAGGAGGGGACCCATACCCCATTGAGAGACAGCACCTTCAGGAGAGGAGGGGACCCGTACCCCATTGAGAGTTGGCACCTTCAGGAGAGGAGGGGACCCGTACCCCATTGAGAGTCAGCACCTTCAGGAGAGGAGGGGACCTGTACCCCAGTGAGAGTCAGCACCTTCAGGAGAGGAGGGGACCCGTACCCCAGTGAGAGTCAGCACCTTCAGGCGAGGAGGGGACCCGTACCCCAGTGAGAGTCAGCACCTTCAGGAGAGGAGGACAGAGGTTTTGATGGGCAATCTAGAAGAAATATAACTGGAGTGTTTTTGCAAGGCCGGATTCTGTGGGGATCTTTCCAAGTATTTGATGATTTTTCAGCCAAAGCTTCGTGCTTATGTCAGAGCTTCCCCAAGAAAGCAGCAATCAGCTGACACAGACACCCCTTCAGTTCATGGGCTGGGCATGCTGCAGCCCGGGGTGCTGGGCGCTGGTGTAGCCCTCAGTAAAGACTCGACGCTGTGATGGGTCAGTCGTCAAACTGAAGATTCTCATTTGCCTGAAAATAAAAATAAATAAATCTCAAAACGTCACCAAGACCCAAATCTCTGAACATCAGATGAAGGTTTATTTACAAAGAGGAGGGAAGTGGAGTGTAACTCCGCCTTGACCTCCTTCTGTCTGATTTCTAGCACCTTCTGCCCAAACATGGGCAGGATTTCACCATCAAACAGCGCTTGAGGGAAACACGCTGATGTCACTGGCTCGCTGTGATCGACAGGTCAGGCCTGGTCTGCAGTGTGTTCCCTGGCACCAGCCAATCAACTCCAGGATTTAGGGGCAAAAAGGTCTGGCAAACTCGAAAAGATCTGGAAACTTAAAGAAAAAAATCCATAATTTTATGAGGAAGCACATTTAAATTCACCATCTGAAAGGTGGAGAGAAGTGGACTGAGGGGATCTGGTGCGTCTCTGGACTCGGCTTGCTGTAGTGTGTGTGTGTCCAGAGGTGGGCGGTGATAGGCCAGCCTTGGCCAAGGCTATCTGCAATATCCTCCAATCCACAGGCTGACAGAACCCAAGCTTGGCGTCATCTCATCACCAAGTACTGCTTCCTCCATCTACTGTGCTTTCCAACCTCACTGATGCCCTGCTCCCACAGCCTCGGCCTTTCACCTGGATTCTCACAAACACTTCCTGATTTATTCAACCTTCAAAGCAAAAAAAAACTCCTGGCCGCGGACCAAGTTTCAAAAGCTTTTTACTTCCGAGCTGCTGGGCATAAACTCAGCCATGATCTAATTGAATGATGGCCCAGGCTCTAGGGGCTGAATGGCCAACAACAACCTGTATTTATCCAGTGCCTTTAACATAGTAAAACGTCCCAAGGCGCTTCACAGGAGCGATTATCAAACAGATTTTGACACTATTAGGAGCTATTAGGACAGGTGACCAAAGGTCACAGAGGTAGATTTTCAGGAGTGTCTTAAAGGGCGAGAGAGAGATAGAGAGGCGGAGAGTTTTAGGGAGGGAATTCCAGAGCTTAGGGCCTCGGCAACTGAAGGCCCGGCCGCCAATGGTGGAGCGATGGAAATTGGGGAGTTCCTGCCCCCAAAGCTAACACAGAGTTCCGAGTGTCTGGGCCTACGGTCAAGTTTCACAGTTGAGCTTCTAACTGAGCTGGATATGGAAGCTTTCCCCATGGCTGAGCGTGTCAATGAGCCGGCTAGTGTGGGCCTGACCAGCACCGATCCTCAGTCTGTGCGGAATGAGCCGCAGGAGCAGGCTGGGTGCTTCAATCTGTCTCACTGCCCTGGACAAGGGAGGAGAAATTCAACCAGGATTTCATTCCTGATCATCCCTACTGGAATGCATGTGTTCATCAGTAGTTGGGAAAATGCTGGAACCTATTCTAAAGGATGCAATAACTAGGCACTTAGAAACTAATAGTAAGATTGGGCAGAGTCAACATGGATTTATGAAAGGGAAATCCTGTTTAATAATTGGAGTTCTTTGAGGATGTAACTAGTGGAGTAGACAAAGGGGAACCGGTAGATGTGGTGTATCTGAATTTTCAGAAGGCCTTCGATAAGGTCCCACACAAGAGGTTGGTGAACAAAATTAGGGCACATGGAATTGGGGGTAATATACTAGCATGGATTGAGAATTGGTTAACAGACAGAAAACAAAGAGTAGGGATAAACAGGTCTTTTTCAGGATGGCAGGTTGTGACTAGTGGGCTACCGCAAGGATCGGTGCTTGGGCCCCAGCTATTCACAATCTATATCAATGATTTGGATGAGGGGACTAAAGGTAACATTTCCAAATTTGCTGATGATACAAAGCTAGGTGGCAGTGTCAGTTGTGAAGAGGATGTGAAGAGACTTCAAGGGGATCTCGACAGGCTCAGTGAGTGGGTGAGAACATGGCAGATGGAATATAATGTGGATAAATGTGAAGTTATCCACTTTGGTAGAAAAAACAGAAAGGCAGAGTATTTCCTAAATGGTGAAAGATTGGGGAATGCAGATGCTCAAAGGGACCTGGGTGTCCTTGTACATGAGTCACTGAAAGTGAATGTGCAGGTGTAGCAAGTCATTAGGAAGGCAAATGGTATGCTGGCCTTCATTACAAGAGGATTTGAGTACAGGTGTAAAGAAGTCTTACTCCAATTATATAGGGCCTTGGTGAGACCACACCTGGAGTACTGTGTACAATTTTGGTCTCCTTACCTAAGGAAGGATATACTTGCCATAGAGGGAGTGCAATGAAGATTCACGAGATTGATTCCTGGGATGGCGGGACTGTCGTATGAGAAGAGATTGAGTAAACTAATCCTGTATTCTCTTGAATTCAGAAGAATGAGAGGGGATCTCATTGAAGCATACAAAATTATTACAGGGCTTGATAGGGTGGATGCTGGGAGAATGTTTCCCTTGGCTGGGGAGTCTAGAACCAGGGGCCACAGCCTCAAGACAAAGGGTAGGCCATTCAGGACTGAGATGAGAAGAAATTTCTTCACACAGAGGGTGGTGAATCTTTGGAATTCTCTACCCCAGGGGGCTGTGGAGGCTCAGTCATTGTGTATATTCAAAACAGAAGTCGACAGATTTCTGACTAGTGAGGGCATCAAGGGATATGGCGATAGGGCCGGTGAATGGAGTTGAGGCAGAAGATCAGCCATGATCTCATTGAATGGCGGAGCAGGCTCGAAGGGCCGAATGGCCGACTCCTGCACCTATTTCTTATGTGAATGTGTATATATGTGTGAGTGTGTGGTTATAAAAAAAGGCTTGCATTTCTATAGCGCCTTTCACGACCACCAGATGTCTCAAAGCGCTTTACAGCCAGTGAAGTACTTTTTGAAGTGTGGTCACTGTTGTAATGTGGGAAACATGGCAGCCAATTTGTGCACAGCAAGCTCCCACAAACAGCAATGTGATAATGAGCAGATAATCTGTTTTTGTTATGTGTGTGTGTATGTCTGCGGATGTATATGTGTGTGTGTTTATATGTGTGGTTG
The DNA here is from genome assembly GCF_052327205.1 of Somniosus microcephalus. Classification (NCBI taxonomy): domain Eukaryota; kingdom Metazoa; phylum Chordata; class Chondrichthyes; order Squaliformes; family Somniosidae; genus Somniosus; species Somniosus microcephalus. The sequence goes on from NC_141012.1 coordinate 3,498,368, forward strand.
TACATGAGTGTGTGTGTCTATGAGTGTGTGTATATTATATATATATATATATATGTGTGTGTGTGTGTGAGTGTATGTGTGTGTGGTTGTACATGAGTGTGTGTTTGTACCTGGCTGACACTCACTGTTTGGACTCGCACACGAAGAATGGCCACTTGAGAAATCATAGGAGAGGGGGCCGGCACTCCAGCAACAGGACAGGAAGAGCAGAGCTACAGGGGAAATATAAAGAGACACAGGGAAACTCCAGGTACTGCAGAGCGAGAGAGAAAGAGATACAGACAGAGAGAGGGAGAGAGGCAGGGAGAGAGACAGACAGAGAGAGCGAAAGACAGATAGAGAGAAATGGAGAGGGAAACAAGAGAGAGTCAGAATGGGGGAGGAAAAAGAGACAGAAAGAGATAGAAAGACAGAGGGAAAAGCACAGAGTGAGTGAGACAAGCAGTGGGAGAGAAAAACACAGAGCGAGAGAGAGAGGGGGAGAGACAGAGCGAGAGAGAGGGAGAGACAGAGAGAGAGAGCGAGAGAGAGAGAGAGGACTTTTATGTTGCCTGAGCTGAATTGAGTCCAGGGACTGGGGGAGGGGTGGCGGTTACAGCTACTGCTCCTCTCTGCTCCAAGATCCCAAGTTTCCAATACACTGGAACTGCCACAGACAAGATCAGTGAAAAAGTTACAGCACCTGGAAAAAAATCAGTGACTTCTGACAGGAAAATCTCACTGAACCCAGCTCCAGAAACAATCATTACTTTTGGGTAAAGCTCTAACACTGAGTGACTCTGACTACACATCAGGGCTGGGCTATATTTAGAAGGCAAGTCCCAGCCAAGTATAAGCAGCCCTGGGGAAAAGAATTGGAAAAAAAAGGACGGAGAATGGAGCCGAAGTAAAATAAAACCAGTGAAAGAAAGAGAGAGAGACGCACAGTATGGAGGGAGCTTGGCGAAAGTGAAAGGGAACTGCAATGGAGAATCAGCGGTTCTGATACCAGGCTATGCACAGTCCCCACTCAGACAGGCTAATAGAAGGAGTGTCTCAAACAGAACATTCACGGCAGTGAGCTGAGAAACAACTGACGCCCTGCACAGCAAGCCGATCATCTGTCAATCAAACACAGAGTCTCACCGAAGCCTGAGCTCCTCACCCTCCCGCGCGGATAGGGGGGCTGTACAGAGTCACACAGCCTGCACAGGTGAGGGTGTGGCGGGGAGGAGGGACTGGGATGCAGAGAAAGAAAGAAAGACTTGCATTTCTATAGCGCCTTTCACGACCACCGGACGTCCCAAAGTGCTTTACAGCCAATGAAGTACTTTGTCACAGCAATGTGATAATGACCAGATCATCTGTTTTAGTGACGTTGGTTGAGGGATAAATATTGGCCCCAGGACACCGGGGAGAACTCCCCTACTCTTCTTCGAAATAGTGCCGTGGGATCTTTTACGTCCACCTGAGAGGGCAGACGGAACCTTGGTTTAACGTCTCATCCGAAAGACGGCACCTCTGACAGTGCAGCACTCCCCCAGTACTGCACTGGGAGTGACAGGCTAGATTTTTGTGCTTAAGTCTCTGGAGTGGGACTTGAACCCACAACCTTCTGACTGAGAGGCGAGAAAGTGCTACCCACAGACCCGTGGCTAACAGAGCAGAAAACTTAATACAAAATGGGGAAAGGAACAAGTTCTCCCGATCGCTCTGCTGCATAAAGCAGTGAGTCTCAGTGATACAGACCCTGGGATGTTGGCTTGTCTCAGAGTCTCTGGGCTGGAGGGACAGTCCACACGACAGCTTGTCTCAGAGTCTCTGGGCTGGAGGGACAGTCCACACGACAGCTTGTCTCAGAGTCTCTGGGCTGGAGGGACAGTCCATAGTAAAGCTTCTCTCAGAGTCACTGGGCTGGAGGGACAGTCCACAGTACAGCTTGTCTCGGAGTCTCTGGGCTGGAGGGACAGTCCACAGTACAGCTTGTCTCAGAGTCTCTGGGCTGGAGGGACAGTCCACAGTACAGCTTGTCTCAGGGTCTCTGGGCTGGAGGGACAGTCCACACGACAGCTTGTCTCAGAGTCTCTGGGCTGGAGGGACAGTCCACACGACAGCTTGTCTCAGAGTCTCTGGGCTGGAGGGACAGTCCACACGACAGCTTGTCTCAGAGTCTCTGGGCTGGAGGGACAGTCCACACGACAGCTTGTCTCAGAGTCTCTGGGCTGGAGGGACAGTCCACAGTAAAGCTTGTCTCAGAGTCTCTGGGCTGGAGGGACAGTCCACACGACAGCTTGTCTCAGAGTCTCTGGGCTGGAGGGACAGTCCACAGTAAAGCTTGTCTCAGAGTCTCTGGACTGGAGGGACAGTCCACAGTACAGCTTGTCTCAGAGTCTCTGGGCTGGAGGGACAGTCCACACGACAGCTTGTCTCAGAGTCTCTGGGCTGGAGGGACAGTCCACAGTAAAGCTTGTCTCAGAGTCTCTGGGCTGGAGGGACAGTCCACACGACAGCTTGTCTCAGAGTCTCTGGGCTGGAGGGACAGTCCACACGACAGCTTGTCTCAGAGTCTCTGGGCTGGAGGGACAGTCCACACGACAGCTTGTCTCAGAGTCTCTGGGCTGGAGGGACAGTCCACAGTAAAGCTTGTCTCAGAGTCTCTGGGCTGGAGGGACAGTCCACACGACAGCTTGTCTCAGAGTCTCTGGGCTGGAGGGACAGTCCACACGACAGCTTGTCTCAGTGTCTCTGGGCTGGAGGGACAGTCCACAGTACAGCTTGTCTCAGAGTCTCTGGGCTGGAGGGACAGTCCACAGTAAAGCTTGTCTCAGAGTCTCTGGACTGGAGGGACAGTCCACAGTACAGCTTGTCTCAGAGTCTCTGGGCTGGAGGGACAGTCCACACGACAGCTTGTCTCAGAGTCTCTGGGCTGGAGGGACAGTCCACATGACAGCTTGTCTCAGAGTCTCTGGGCTGGAGGGACAGTCCACACGACAGCTTGTCTCAGAGTCTCTGGGCTGGAGGGACAGTCCACAGTAAAGCTTGTCTCAGAGTCTCTGGACTGGAGGGACAGTCCACAGTACAGCTTGTCTCAGAGTCTCTGGGCTGGAGGGACAGTCCACAGTACAGCTTGTCTCAGAGTCTCTGGGCTGGAGGGACAGTCCACAGTAAAGCTTGTCTCAGAGTCTCTGGACTGGAGGGACAGTCCACAGTACAGCTTGTCTCAGAGTCTCTGGGCTGGAGGGACAGTCCACAGTAAAGCTTGTCTCAGAGTCTCTGGACTGGAGGGACAGTCCACAGTACAGCTTGTCTCAGAGTCTCTGGGCTGGAGGGACAGTCCACACGACAGCTTGTCTCAGAGTCTCTGGGCTGGAGGGACAGTCCACACGACAGCTTGTCTCAGAGTCTCTGGGCTGGAGGGACAGTCCACAGTACCGCTTGTCTCAGAGTCTCTGGGCTGGAGGGACAGTCCACACGACAGCTTGTCTCAGAGTCTCTGGGTTGGAGGGACAGTCCACAGTAAAGCTTGTCTCAGAGTCTCTGGGCTGGAGGGACAGTCCACAGTACCGCTTGTCTCAGAGTCTCTGGGCTGGAGGGACAGTCCACACGACAGCTTGTCTCAGAGTCTCTGGGCTGGAGGGACAGTCCACAGTACCGCTTGTCTCAGAGTCTCTGGGCTGGAGGGACAGTCCACACGACAGCTTTTCTCAGAGTCTCTGGGCTGGAGGGACTTCCTGTTCCTGATCACCAGCCAGTATATTGGCTGAGGACGGGATTGGACTTTCTCCGCCCTGTTCCCACATCTCTTCATCCTCGTTCCCTTCATCCTCCTCTCCAATCTAATCCTGGATGTTGACACAGTTTCCGCCTGAACCACTGGCCCTGGGAGTGAATCCCACAGCCTCACGGCTCTCTGTGTGAAGAGGTTTCTCCTGCCCTCTGTTCTCAATCTCTCACATTTAATATTGAATCTCTGGCCCCTCGTTCTAGACCCTCAACCACTGGAAACAGTCTGCTTCTATCCACCCTGTCCCATCCTTTCATCATTTTACTCACTTCTGTCATATCGCTCCGCAATTTGCATTTTCTAACAAAAAAGGACCCAATTTTTCAAGTCTTTCTTTGTATTTGTGTTTCCTCATAGCAGGCAGTATCCGAGTGAATCTGTGCTGTATCCCTCTCTAAAGCTTCAATATCCTTCCTATAGTGTGGAGCCCAATACTGCCCACAGTCCTCTAACTGAGGTCTTATTAAGGTTAGAATCATAGAATCAGACAGCACAGAAGGAGGCCATTTGGCCCATCGTGCCTGTGCCGGCTCTTTGAAAGAGCTCTCCAATTAGTCCCGCTCCCCTGCTCTTTCCCCAGAGCCCTGCAAATTTTTCCCCTTCAAGTATTTATCCAATTTCCTTTGAAAATTACTATTGAATCTGCTTACCGTGTCAGCTGTGGCTCAGTGGGTCGCACCCTCACCTCTGAGTCAGAGGTTGTGGGTTCAAGTCCAGGGACTTGAACACATAAAGCTAGGCTAACCCTCCCAGTGCAGTGCTGAGGGAGTGCTGCACTGTCAGAGGTGCCGCCTTTTGGATGAGACATTAGACCGAGGCCCCGTCTGCTCTCCCAGGTGGACGTCACAGATCCCACGGCCACTATTTTGAAGACGAGCAGGGGAGTTCTCCCCGGTGTCCTCAGCCAATATTTATCCCTCAACCAACAGAACAAAAACAGATTATCTGGTCATTATCACATTGCTGTTTGTGGGAGCTTGCTGTGTGCAAATTAGCTGCCGCATTTCCTACATTACTACAGCGACTACACTTCAAAAGCACTTCATTGGCTGTAAAGCGCTTTGGAATGTCCGGTGGTCGTGAAAGGTGCTATATAAATGCAAGTCTTTCTTTCTTTCCACCACCCTTTCAGGCAGTGCATTCCAGCTCATAATGAGGTTTAGAAAGACTCCCCGTCTCTGACCTGTGTCCATGTCTCTGACCTGTGTCCGTGTTTAGCGAGGCTCTGAACCAACATTGCGGTATTACACAGTATTTACAGCACAGAAACAGACCATTCGGCCCAACAGGTCCGTGCCGATGTTTATGCTCCGCGCCTTCTCCCACCCCTCTTCATTTCACCCTATCAACATATCCTACTATTCTCCCTCATGTGTTTATCCAGCTTCCCCTTGAATGCATCTACGCTAATCACCTCAACCACTCCCTGTGGTAGCGAGTTCCACATTCTCACCACTCTCTGGGTAAAGAAGTTTCACCTGGATCCCCTATTGGATTTATTAGTGACTGTCTTATATTTATGGCCCCTAGTTCTGGTCTCCCCCACAAGTGGAAACATCAGCCCCGATTTTCGGGCAGCCGTCGGGCGGCTTTTCATGCGGCCGTGGTCCGAAAATCGCAGAAAAGGCGGGTCGGGACCCCCCCGCCTGATTCCCCGCCCCATCCGACTTTCGGACTGCCGTTTTCACGCGCCCCACTTCAGTCCCGCCCGCCGCTGGCGGGAATGATCGTCGGAGCACTAACAAGCAATTATCTGCTTGTTGAAGTGGATTTTCCCGCGCCGTTGCGACTTTGGGGCTTTCCCCACCTGAAACCCGCCTGCAGAGAACCCCGCCAATGAGAGCTGGCGTGAAAACAGCTGGCTTGCTTGCTTGCAGCAGCAGGTCGCTGAGGGCTGAAGATATTTAAAGAGGCAGCATTTGCAGGCTGTAGGACCTTGTTGATCAAGGCTTGGGGGAACTTTTTGAAGCCTTAGGAGCAGCTGCAGAAAGTTGGAGCCTCACACACTTCTTCAGTGTGAGCTCATGGGAAGCCCCTCTCACCACCCTAACTCAGGACCTCCTCAACCGAGGCATCTGCTAGAAGAATGGGAGACCTTTAGCACCTTCCCTTCCTGGCATTAGAGGATCTCCAACAGCAGAGGTGGCAGCAGCAGAACCAGGAACAGCAGGATGATTACCAGGAGCACCAGGCTGCTGCTCACTCACCTGAAGCTGCACAAGCCAGAAGGGGCCAGCGCTTGGAAGTGGCTTGAGAGCACCTTGCTGCGCTTTAGGGGGCCAGTGGGACCCGTTTCTGCACTGGCAGTCCTACTCAGAAGGACTTCCATGAAGATCTGGTTTCTCTGTTCAACAGATGGCCAACACTCCTCAAGAGATGTCATTCTCTTATGAGCACTCACCATGTTTTCCGTATGCTGGCGAGTTATCTCCTCCATGGAGGTTGCCAACCTTTCCATGGTGCTGCGTTCATGCGCCAATGACTCCACAAAGGCTCTGCTCATGATCGCTATGGACTCCTCCATTCACTCCACACTCGCAGCGACCCTGGAGACAAAACCTGCCAGAGACTCCTGCATCTGTGCATGGAGATCCATCACCTCTTCTCTTGCGGATGGACCCAGAGGCAGAGGGTCGAGGTGCAGCACAACTGAGCTGAGCTGGCAGAGCCCTGCGCCCTCCGACGAGGACTCTCCACTGCTGTCCCTGTCTCCAGAATCACAGAATCACAGAATCACAGAAACCCCACAGTGCAGATAGAGGCCATTTCGGCCCATCGAGCCTGCACCGACACATATCCCACCCGATCCCCGTAACCCCTACACCAACACATATCCCACCCTATCCCCGTAACCCCTACACCAACACATATCCCACCCTATCCCCGTAACCCCACGTATTTAATCCCCCTAACAGTAAGGGTCAATTTATCATAGCCAATCAACCTAACCCGCACATCTTTGGACTGTGGGAGGAGGCAACAGTGCTAACCACTATGCCACCGTGAGCTGTGAAACACCAGGTGACAACACTACTCTATGTCCCGAAGGTCCCCCGAGGTGTGAGTGTCTGCGCTGGTGCTGTGCCCTCAGAGGTTGGAGTTTCCTCTGAGGAGTCTGGCTGCACAGCCTCTTCCTCCTCCACAGTGAGGACAGGGGCTCTGGATGGTACTGTGGGGGAGTAAAGGAAGGAGATAGAGATGTAATGCCAAGGTTCTTCTGGTGACTCCCAGCGAGTTGGCATCTGCTGACACCTGCATCCATGCAGCATTGGTCTCAGTGGGAGGCCTCTTCCTGCCTGACCTAGGGAAGGGGACCTCCCTGTGGGCCCTAACCCCATCCAATAATGCCTGCAGTGAAGCTTCGTCGAATTTGAAGGCAGCTCGGGGTCTGGCACTGGCCACAGCTGCTGCAGGCTCCTCTGCCATCCTGTATGGTTCGTTTGGAAGCTTTCAGAGGATGCAGTGCTTGCTATGGACCTTGAAAGCACCACGAATGATGACATCATACTGTGGGGATTTCTGACTCGATTTAGACAATTAGCAAGGCTTCCCACATGCTGGGAATTAATTGGCCAATTGAGGGAAAATTGCGTGGGGCTGGCTGACACTTTTTTATGTGTGTCAGAAACCCCACATTCGGGGAAATCTGACCATTCCCCACACAAGCCGAAAATCGGGCCCACCTTCTCTACGTCTAACCTATCAAACCCTTTCGTAATTTTAAAGACCTCTATCAGGTCACCTCTCAGCCATCTCCTTTCCAGAGAAATGAGCCCCAGCTTGTTCAATCTTTCCTGATAGGTATAACCCCTCAGTTCTGGTATCATTCTAGTAAATCTATTTTTGCACCTTCTCCAGTGCCTCTATGTTCTTTTCATACTATCGAGACCAGAACTGTGCACAGTACTGTACGTGACATCTAACCAAGGTTCTATTCAAGTTTATTATACTCTCCATTACACGTTACTGAAACCTGGGATGGTGCTGGGGCTGACACGTTGCATAGTGCAATTGGCGAGGGTGGGGCTCTGTATCCGGGGATTGGCGAGGGTGGGGCTCTGTATCCGGGGATTGGCGAGGGTGGGGCTCTGTATCCGGGGATTGGCGAGGGTGGGGCTCTGTATCTGGGGATTGGTGAGGGTGGGGTCCTGTATCCGGGGATTGGTGAGGGTGGGGTCCTGTATCCGGGGATTGGTGAGGGTGGGGCTCTGTATTCGGGGATTGGGGGGGTGGGGCTCTGTATCCGGGGATTGGCGAGGGTGGGGCTCTGTATCCGGAGATTGGGGGGGTGGGGCTCTGTATCTGGGGATTGGCGAGGGTGGGGTCCTGTATCTGGGGATTGGCGAGGGTGGGGTCCTGTATCCGGAGATTGGCGAGGGTGGGGCTCTGTATCTGGGGATTGGCGAGGGTGGGGCTCTGTATCCGGAGATTGGCGAGGGTGGGGCTCTGTATCTGGGGATTGGCGAGGGTGGGGTCCTGTATCCGGGGATTGGCGAGGGTGGGGCGCTGTATCCGGGGATTGGCGAGGGTGGAGCTCTATCCGGGGATTGGCGAGGGTGGGGCTCTGTATCCGGGGATTGGCGAGGGTGGGGCTCTGTATCTGGGGATTGGCGAGGGTGGGGCTCTGTATCCGGGGATTGGGGGGGTGGGGCTCTGTAGCCGGGGATTGGCGAGGGTGGGGCTCTGTAGCCAGGGATTGGCGAGGGTGGGGCTCTGTATCCGGGGATTGGCGAGGGTGGGGCTCTGTATCCGGGGATTGGCAAGGGTGGGGCTCTGTATCTGGGGATTGGCGAGGGTGGGGCTCTGTATCCGGGGATTGGCGAGGGTAGGGCTCTGTATCCGGGGATTGGCGAGGGTGGGGCTCTGTATCCGGGGATTGGCGAGGGTGGGGCTCTGTATCTGGGGATTGGCGAGGGTGGGGCTCTGTATCCGGGGATTGGCGAGGGTGGGGCTCTGTATCCGGGGATTGGCGAGGGTGGGGCTCTGTATCTGGGGATTGGCGAGGGTGGGGCTCTGTTTCCGGAGATTGGCGAGGGTGGAGCTCTATCCGGGGATTGGCGAGGGTGGGGTCCTGTATCCGGGGATTGGCGAGGGTGGGGCTCTGTATCTGGGGATTGGCAAGGGTGGGGTCCTGTATCCGGGGATTGGCGAGGGTGGGGCTCTGTATCCGGGGATTGGCGAGGGTGGAGCTCTATCCGGGGATTGGCGAGGGTGGGGTCCTGTATCCGGGGATTGGCGAGGGTGGGGCTCTGTATCCGGGGATTGGCGAGGGTGGGGCTCTGCATCCAGGGATTGGGGGGTGGGGCTCTGTATCCGGGGATTGGGGGGGTGGGGCTCTGTATCCGGGGATTGGGGGGGTGGGGTCCTGTATCCGGGGATTGGTGAGGGTGGGGCTCTGTATTCGGGGATTGGGGGGGTGGGGCTCTGTATCCGGGGATTGGGGGGGTGGGGCTCTGTATCCGGGGATTGGGGGGGTGGGGTCCTGTATCCGGGGATTGGGGGGGTGGGGCTCTGTATCCGGGGATTGGGGGGGTGGGGCTCTGTATCCGGGGATTGGGGGGGTGGGGCTCTGTATCCGGGGATTGGGGGGGTGGGGCTCTGTATCCGGGGATTGGGGGGGTGGGGCTCTGTATCCGGGGATTGGGGGGGTGGGGCTCTGTATTCGGGGATTGGGGGGGTGGGGCTCTGTATCTGGGGATTGGGGGGTGGGGCACCGGGGAAAATATCCTGAATGGAAATAAAAATAAAAATAAATGGAAATAGAAATAAATATCGGGGAGGAACCTAGCGCAGCGCGTACCGGGACCCTGCTGGCCCACCAGGGAGCGGGGCGCCAGCAAACGAGCCCGGCTCTCAAGAGGAGCGCCGGGCTGAGGGATCGCGGCCGGCACCCCGTGGGAGAGGCCAGAGGGGGCAGGAGATGGCAGGCGGCCCAAAAAAAATGGCTGCCTGGTACCTGCCCTTTAATTTGCGCCGCCTCGGCTGCAAACACAGCACCCTGACCCTGTCGGACAGAGCGTCTGGTGGTTGGTCAGGGGGGGCAGGCTAAGCTAGTGGCCGGGGCGCGAGCGGGGCACTGCGCACGGCGATGACACTCACGGGAGGTGCAGCGCAACTGAAGTTTTCCCCCTTCGTGTGTGAGCACCTGTGATATCTGTTCCCTGTTCAGTGTGCTGACAGCTTGAGCACTCTGTCACCCTGCATTGTGAAACTGGCTGGTACACCACAAATTGTTGTGCTACGATCGGGCAGTGTGCTGGGATCAGCTGGGTGTGCTGGGATTGTGTGGTATGTTGGGATCAGGGCGGTGTGCTGGGCTGAGGTGTTGTGCTAGGATCAGGGTGTGTGCTACAATCGGGGTGTGTGCTGGGATCGGGCGGTGTGCTGGGATCAGCTGGGTATGCTGGGATTGTGTGGTGTGCTGGGATCAGGGTGTGTGCTGAGATCGAGTGGTGTGCTGGGATCGGGTAATGTGCTGGGATCAGGCAGTGTCCTGAGATCAGGGTGTGTGCTGAGATCGACTGGTGTGCTGGGATTGGGTGCCGTGCTGGGATCAGGGGTGTGTGCTGGTTTAGGGTGTGTGCTAGGATGGGTCGGTGTGCTGGGATCAGGTAGTGCGTTTTGTTGTATTGGGGTCAATTCAAACTCAAGGTTCCACCTGTGGTCTCAGGAGGTTTGAAGTGTAACTGTCGGGATGAACCAGGGAGATTTGGTGATGGAGGAGTTAATGTTCGCTTCAGCAGCAGTAACTGAGGGGGGAGGGGGACTTTTAATGTGAAGTCGAACATTTGGAAAAACTGAGCAGACTGGCTCCAAATGCAAGCTCCCTGGCACAATAAAGCAGGATCCCTCACAGCAAACCCGCTCAGAATAAAACAAGGAAAGAAAGAAAAATAAGAGGGAGAGAATAAAGAGAGAGAGGCTGTTGGTGGGCCAGGGCCCTGGGCTGCCCAGTGACAGGGCTCAGAGCACACACATTCCTCAGCCTCACACTGCCGCCTTGTCCAGGAGAAGGGGCAGGAATTTAAAGCAACCACACACAGGAGTGAGCACACTTTGCATCAGTCAGAGCATCAATCCCTCTCTGCCAAGTTTAAGAGCCTTGCTCCTTGCTAACTCCTCAGTCCCGCCCTTTGTAACAAAACCAGCGGCTGGCTGAAGCTTCCTGCTCGGTTCCTCAGCTCCATTCAAACATTCTTGTTAACGTGCCCCAGCTCCGGGCACCGGGCGAGTTAGGGTTTGGAGCAGGAATTGGGGCGACTGCAATTGCCCTCAGCGCCCCTGGGTGGGGGAGGGGGGATTACAGACATCAGTCGGGGTTCCTGCTCCTGATTGTTACCCACTGACCCCTACTGGAGGAGAAGCTGATGTGCAGAATTAATTCTCCCTCCACCCTCTCTGCCTTCGACCTCCTACACTGTTCCAATGAAGCTCAACCCAAGCTCAAGGAGCTGCATATCATCCTTTTAGATTTTAACCAACGCTCCCATTTTCTCTTGCACAATCTGTAACCATTTACACCTCCTCTACGCCCATCTTTTGTTTCTATACTTGTCCCATTATCACCTCCTTTTGCCTTGCAATCATCATCACTTTTGTCATTTAATCATCCCTGCCCTCCGCCCTATCATAGACCTCTCTCCCTTTTGTTCTTTCCCTGCTCTCCTTTTCCCTGGCACTGCACTTGATGAACAGAAATTTCCACCAAATAAACATTGAGAAGACCAAAGCCATTGTTTTTGGTCCCCGTCACAAACTCCGGTTACATCCGTCTCCCTGGCAACTGTCTGAGGCTGAACCAGACTTTTGGCAATCTTCGGCGTCCAATGTGACCCAGAGCTGAGCTACGTCCCCATAATCCTCCCCACCACTAAGACCGCCTACTTCCACCTCCGTAACATCGCCCGTCTCCGCCCCTGCCTCAGCTCATCTGCTGCTGAAACCCTCATCCATGCCTTTGTTACCTCTAGAATCAACTATTCCAACGCGCTCCTGGCTGGCCTCCCACCTTCCACCCTCCGTGGAAGGGCTTTGATGGGAGAGTTAGGGGACCAGAGAGATCGGCTGCAATGGGATAGTTAGGGTGTCAATAAGAATCTTATTGAGATCAGCCATGATCTTATTGAAAGGCAGAGCAGGCCCAAGGGGCCGTATGGCCTAATCCTGCTCCTAATTCTTATGAGAACTTAAGAACATAAGAATTAGGAGCAGGAGTCGGCCATATGGCCCCTTGAGCCTCCTCCGCCATTCAATAAGATCGTGGCTGATCTTCGACCTCAACTCCACTTTCCCGCTCGATCTCCATATCCCTTGATTCCCCTAGAGTCCAAAAATCTATCGAGTTTACGTTCTTACTCACATTTCTACAGCGCCTTTCATGACCTCAGGATGTCCCAAAGCGCTTTACAGTCAATGAAGTACTTGTGAAGTGTAGCCTCTGTTGTAATGTGGGAAACACGGCAGGCAATTTGTGCACAGCAAGCTCCCACAAACAGCAATGTGATAATGACCTGATCATGTTTTAATGATGTTGATTGAGGGGACAGTTGGGGTATCGGAGGAATGAGTTTCGAAAGAGCTGAATGACCTTTACTCAAAGTTGATGGAGAGCTTGAAGATGACGAGGAGAGCACATGGAAATATTTGAATCTTGTTGGCGAACATGGTGAAGAGAAAGTCAGATCTGATTTGTAATTTTATGCTTTAATTCCAATTTCTCTGGATGGACCGTGAGCAGCTAGCGTCCCTGCCTCTAGTCCTGGATAGCTGGCACCAGGACAGGGATAAATCCCCTTTCATTATGGGATAACCTATAATTAACTTCAAAGATGGCAAAGGAAGTGCTAGGTTTTGGAGCTCTGTGATCCCACCAGTGCACTTTAATCATTGCCCTGACCAATGGCTCCAATCCTGGCAGCAGGAGTCAAATCCTGCCTCGTAAATTAATTCAGAGACTGAAACTGCAAGACACACTTTGAACTTTCAAAGGATTTTATTTTTACTAAGTAAGGTTTATATTTTAATTTATTTGCTTTGTAATGTTTCTGTAACTCCACAGTTCACTGGCCCACGCACAGTCCTCCTCGTCACCCTCCCAGATGTCATTTGAGGATGTCCTTCACTTCTCCGAGTGCAGACGCCAGTTGTTCGGAGCCTGTCATCCCACCTCTCTCTCTCTCTCTCTCACTCGCCCACCTGTCCAGATGTGAGGGCATGTTGATGGCCCTGTAGAGTCAGGTCAGTGAGGCATCATCGCATACAGCAGACACAAGCCTGAATCACACTCGTGAAAGCTGTGAGAACAATCAAAGAATGTGTGCACCTGTGCTGCACACTCCAGGCAGGTAAGGCCCCCACCAGATGTGCAACATCTGTAAATTACCCCAAGTTTGTTTCTTTGGGGTGAGCCACATTCACTTTTCTTCTAATAACCCTGATTGGCAATCCTAGAACCAGACAGTGCAGCCATTTGACTCATCGTGCTTGTGACGGCTCTTTGAAAGAGCAATCCAATTAATCTCTATTCTCCTTTTTTCCTTTTCAAGTATTTATCCAATTCCCTTTTGAACGTTACTATTGAATCTGCTTCCATTGCCCTTTCAGGCAGCGTGTTCCAGATCACAACAACTCGCTGTGCAAAAATCATTTCCCTCATCTCCCCCTCTGGTTCTTTTGCCAATTACCTTCAATCTGTGTCCTCTGGTTACCGACCCTCCTGCCACTGGAAACACTTTCTCCTCATTTACTCTATCAGAATCCCTCATAATTTTGAACACCTCTATTAAATCTCCCCATAACCTTCTCTGCTCTAAGGTGAACAACCCCAGCTTCTCCAGTCTCTCCACATCACTGAAGTCCCTCATCCCTGGTACCATTCTGGTCAATCTCCTCTGCACCCTCTCCATGTGAACAGCGGACGATTGATAAGGTATTAACTGCTGCCGGACAAACCCCCAACCCCAGCGAAGGCCAGCGCCTCATTGAGTAGAATGGGCCTATACTCTCTGGAGTTTAGAAGAATGAGAGGTGATCTTATTGAAACATATAAAATTCTGAGGGGTTTGACAGGGTAGATGCTGAGATGCTGTTTCCCCTGGCTGGAGAGTCTAGAACCAGGGGTCACAGTCTCAGGATAAGGGGTCGGCCATTTAGGACTGAGATGAGGAGGAATTTCTTCACTCAGAGGGTGGTGAATCTTTGGAATTCTCTACCCCAGAGGGCTGTGGAGGCTCAGTCATTGAGTATATTCAAGACAGAGATCGATAGATTTTTGGATATTAAGGGAATCAAGGGATATGGGGATAGTGCAGGAAAGTGGAGTTGAGGTGGAAGATCAGCCATGATCTTATTGAATGGCAGAGCAGGCTCGAAGGGCCGAATGGCCGACTCCTGCTCTTTCTTATGTTCTTATGTTCTGTTGCGTGAGGCCATGGGGAGCAGCAGGTGACAGTGTCCAGCCTGGGCACTCCCCACACCCCCCACACCCCCCCCACACCCCCCAACCCCCCCCACACCACTCCTCACCACCCCACACCCCCACACACCCCCACACCATCCCCCACACCACCCCCACCACCCCCCGAACTTTGCCCAGTGATGCCATCCACCCTCTTCTTCACCCCATTTCCCACATTACAACAGTGACTACACTCCAAAAAAAGTACTTCATTGGCTGTAAAGTGCTTTGAGACGTCTGGTGGTCATGAAAGGCGCTATATAAATGTAAGTCTTTCTTTCTTTACCTCTTCAAACCTGTATCCCTAATCTGGTGGAGCAGAGCACATTCCCATCAGCTGCTTCACGGAGCCTGGGATGAGGCTGGTGTGGGAATATGTCAGGGTTTTAAAAAATCAATTATCCGTCTGATTGCTCTGAGCAGAACAGAAATTGTTTGGGAGCCTGAGCGGGTTTAGTGCTGAATATTAACCAGCTCGGAAGGTGAGTAGAATAGTTATGAGTGAGTGGGGTTTAGCCCATGTGCAGAGATCTGATCATTGATCTCTGTACATGCACAGCTCAAGCTCCCGACTCTCACCCTGTGTCTGACAGAACCACACAATCCCCTGGAGCCACACCGGCATTACCTCCTCACCACCAACATCAGCAGAATGCGGTAAAAGTGTTAGCCGGGAATGGGAGAGGCAGATCACAGCATGGCTCAGTACGTACAGCTCCTGCAGGGGTGTGAGGAGGGAGAGTGTCAGCATTAACTGAGGTAACGTGTTAGCTGTGGCTCAGTAGGTAGCACTCTCACCTCTGAGTCAGAAGGTTGTGGGACTTACTCCCGGGACTTGAACACAAAAATCTAGGCTGATACTCTAGTGCAGTACTGAGGGAGCGTTGCACTGTCGGAGGTGCAGAACCGAGGGAGCGCCGCACTGTCAGAGGGGCAGTACTGAGGGAGCGCTGCACAGTCGGAGGGACAGTACTGAGGGAGCGCCGCACTGTCGGAGGGGCAGTACTGAGGGAGCGTTGCACTGTCGGAGGTGCAGAACTGAGGGAGCGCTGCACTGTAAGAGGGGCAGTACTGAGGAAGCACTGCACAGTCGGAGGGGCAGTACTGAGGGAGCGCCGCACTGTCGGAGGGTCAGTACTGAGGGAGTGCCGCACTGTCGGAGGGGCAGTACTGAGGGAGTGCCGCACTGTCGGAGGGGCAGTACTGAGGGAGCGCCGCACTGTCGGAGGGGCAGTACTGAGGGAGCATACTGAGGGAGCACCGCACTGTCGGAGGGGCAGTACTGAGGGAGTGCCGCACTGTCAGAGGGGCAGTACTGAGGGAGCGCTGCACTGTCGGAGGGGCAGTACTGAGGGAGCACTGCACAGTTGGAGGGGCAGTACTGAGGGAGCGTTGCACTGTCGGAGGTGCAGAACCGAGGGAGCGCTGCACTGTCGGAGGGGCAGTACTGAGGGAGCACTGCACAGTCGGAGGGGCAGTACTGAGGGAGCGTTGCACTGTCGGAGGTGCAGAACCGAGGGAGCGCTGCACTGTAAGAGGGGCAGTACTGAGGGAGCACTGCACAGTCGGAGGGGCAGTACTGAGGGAGCGCCGCACTGTCGGAGGGTCAGTACTGAGGGAGTGCCGCACTGTCGGAGGGGCAGTACTGAGGGAGTGCCGCACTGTCGGAGGGGCAGTACTGAGGGAGCGCCGCACTGTCGGAGGGGCAGTACTGAGGGAGCATACTGAGGGAGCACCGCACTGTCGGAGGGGCAGTACTGAGGGAGTGCCGCACTGTCGGAGGGGCAGTACTGAGGGAGCGCTGCACTGTCGGAGGGGCAGTACTGAGGGAGCGCTGCACTGTCGGAGGGGCAGTACTGAGGGAGCGCTGCACTGTCGGAGGGGTAGTACTGAGGGAGCTCTGCACTGTCAGAGAGGCTGTACTGAGGGAGCGCCGCGCTGTTGGAAAGGCAGTACCGAGGGAGTGCTGCACTGTCAGAGGTGCCGTCTTTTGGATGAGACGTTAAACCGAGGCCCCGTCTGCCCTCTCAGGGGGACATAAAAGATCCCATTGCACTAAGCTC
This sequence comes from Somniosus microcephalus, assembly GCF_052327205.1. NCBI lineage: Eukaryota > Metazoa > Chordata > Chondrichthyes > Squaliformes > Somniosidae > Somniosus > Somniosus microcephalus. The sequence goes on from NC_141012.1 coordinate 3,514,650, forward strand.
TGGAATTCCCTCCCTAAACTTTTCCACCTCTCTCTCATCCTTTAAGACGCTTCTTAAAACCTACCTCTTTGACCAAGCTTTTGGTCACCTGTCCTAATTTGTCCTTATGTGGCTCGGTGTCAAATTTTTTGTCTTATAATATTCCTGTGCAGCGTCTTGGGATGTTTTACTATGTTAAAGGCGCTATATAAATACAAGTTGTTGTTGTATTTCAAAGACGGACACCCTCAAAGCCTCCTTGAAAAAGTGTAACATCCCCACCGACACCTGGGAATCCCTAGCCCAAGACCGCACAAAGTGGAGGAGAAGCATCCGGGAAGGCACCGAACACCTCGAGTCTCTTCGCCGGGAGCAAGCGGAAGCCAAGCGCAGGCAGCGCAAGGAGTGCACGTCAACCCAAGCACCCCACCCACCCGCCCCTTCAACCACCGTCTGCCCCACCTGTGACAGAGACTGTAGGTCCCGCATTGGACTCATCAGTCACCTGCGAGCTCATTTTTAATGTGGAAGCAAGTCATCCTCGGTTCCGAGGGACTGCCTAAGAAGAATTTCAAAGAAGAGCAGGGGAGCTCTCCCCGGTGTCCTGGGGCCAATATTTACCCTCAACCAATCATCACTAAAACAGATTATCTGGTCATTATCACAATGCTGTTTGTGGGAGCTTGCTGTGTGCATTTGGCTGCCATGTTTCCTACATTACAACAGTGACTGCATTTCAATAAGTACTTCATTGGCTGTAAAGCGCTTTGGCACATCTGGTGGTCGTGAAAGGCGCTATAGAAATGCAAATCTTTCTTTATTTAACTGAGAGAATGGGGAGGGAGAGTGTCAGCACCTACAGGAACATTGAGGGGGAATGATGTAACCCCCATGGGGTGGGAGTGTTTCTCTGCCCGTTACTCTGGTGCTGGAGATGTGCTGTCCGTAGCTTACTGAATGTCAACACTTTAACTGATGCAGTCGAGCTGATTAATGTGAATGAACACTTCACGTGTTGCACTGACTGCACAGGGTTAGGTACGGACTGCCTGCCGACTGCCCTCGGTGCAGAACTGAGATGTAAAGCTGCAGTTTCACGCTGTCCTCTTAATCCGTTACATGGTCTGAGTGACTGGCCTTTGCCTGCTTTCCCTCTTGTACTGTCGCACTCTGTCTCTCTCACTCCCCACTCAGTTTAATTGAAGCTGCTGATATCACAAGACCTGTACCTCTAATCGCCACGTTAAACAACACAGCGATTACCCACAAACACCCCCAGTGGCTGCTGATGATCTTTGGCACCTCCCTGGGCTAATCTGAAATCAATGAGACCATTACTGTCAGTGTCTCGGTGTTAGTGTTGGTGCCACAACAGCAACATCAACGGCACCTTGTATTTACACAGTGCCTTTAACATAGTAAAATGTCCCAAGACGCTTCACAGGAGCGATTATTGGACAAAATTTGACACCGAGCCACAGAAGGAGATATTAGGACAGGTGACCAAAAGCTTGGTCAAAGAGGTAGGTTTTAAGGAATGTCTTAAACGAGGAGAGAGAGACGGAGAGGGTTAGGGAGGGAATTCCAGAGCTTAGGGCCCAGGCAGCTGAAGGCACGGCTGCCAATGGTGGAGCGATGGAAATCGGGGATGCGCAAGAGGCCAGAATTCGAGGAGCGCGGAGATCTGGGAGGGTTGTAGGGCTGGAGGGGATTACAGATCAGGAAAATCGAGGCGGTGCCGGACCGGGAGCTAGTGTAGGTCAGCGAGCACAGGGGTGATGGGTGAACGGGACATGGAGTGAGTTAGGACACGGGCAGCAGAGTTTTGGATGAGTTTAAGTTTACGCAGGGTAGGACGTGGGAGACCAGGCAGGAGCGTGTTGGAATAGTCGAGTCTGGAGGGAAGAAAGGCAGGGCTGAGGGTTTCAGCAGCAGTTTTGGTGCCAGTGTCAGTTTCTCGGTGTAGTTAGTGCGCGGCTCTCTTGCTGACTGCAGTCCCTGCGAGCGAGGTGTCAACAATCCGAAAACACTTGCCAGATGTGATTATCCAGCTGTTGAAAGGATTGTGTTTAAGGTTGTAATTGAATCAAATGAGATTATCTACTCTGATGTTGTAATTGCAGAGAAGAGCAGGGGAGCTCTCCCTGGCGTCCTGGCCAATATTTATCCTCAACCAACATCAGCCATGATCTAATGGAATGGACGAATGGCCTACTCCTCTTCCTATGTTACTGTGTTCCTAAAACAGATTATCTGGTCATCACTACATTGCTATTTGTGGGATCTTGCTGTGCGCAAATTGGATGCCGCATTTCCCACATTACAGCAGTGACTACACATCAAAAAAATTCATTGGCTGCAAAGCGCTTTGTGACGTCCTGAGGTGGTGAAAAGTGCTATAGAAATGCAAGTTCTTTCTTTTTTATTAATGCTCTTCGCACTAAAATCACCTCACTGACAAATTCAAATTATTTACACACCTCCGCCCGCCGATATTCTCCACCCTCCTCCATGAAGATCTCACTCTACCTGGAAGGGTGGGCCTGGATCCTGGGCAATGGCTGTCCCTCTGGTACCGGAGACTGGAGTGTGATTATTGGCAGGTTATTCACCGTAAGTGGCACCCCAGCCTCTCCCAGTCCTACACTCACCTGGACATCAACAGCCCGCACTCTGTCGGAGGGATGATTGAAGTGGCTGAGATCAGTTCACTCAGTGTCGACCGAAGACGGACTGATGGAACCTCGGACCTTCCACTTCGGTGTGAGCTTGTCCCAAACTCTGCTGCCCAAGTCCTGTTGACCCATCACCCCTGTGAGCACTGACCTACAATGGCTCCCGGTCTGGCAACACCTCGATTTTAAAATTCCCAGTCTTGTTTTCAAATCCCTCCATGGCCTCATCCCTCCCTATCTCTGTAACCTCCTCCAGCCCCACAACCCCCGAGATATCTGCGCTCCTCGAATTCACAGCCCCGATTTCCATCGCTCTACCATTGGTGGCCGTGCCTTCAGCTGCCTCGGCCCCAAGCTCTGGAATTCCTTCCCAAACCTCTCTATCTCTCTCTGCTCCTTTAAGACCCTCCTTAGAACCGACCTCCTTGACCACCTGTCCCAATATTTCCTCAGGTGGCTAAGTTTCAAATTTTGTTTGATAATCACTCTTGTGACGAGCCTTGGGATGTTTTATTACGTTAAAGGTGCTATATAAATGCAAGTTGTTGCTGTATAAACTCGGGGGGAGAGATAGCTGAAGCACCCTCTTTAAACTGCGCCTTGATTTTAAACGCGTCAAGTTGCCACTCAGGTTATCTGGGATTGTTTCTTTGGGTCCCCCTGTGTAAACTGTGTTCCGTCTTCTCACTCTTCGCTCCCAGGCTGAGATGGAGCCAGGCTCCTGAGACGCCGAACGTGCGAGAATGATAAGATACTGGTGCAAACGCAGAAACATTGAGGAGCTAAAGGGCCATTGCCCAATGTGCAACTGGCTGCACAGAGCACCGGGTCCTGGGATCAGTCCATTAATTTTAGACAAAATTCAGCCAGGGCTTCTGATCCAGATCAATATCCTTCGGCCTCACATGAAAAGTGCCCGTGGAACTGTACCCCAGTGAGAGTCAGTGTCTGTGGAACTGTACCCCAGTGAGAGTCAGTGTCTGTGGAACTGTACCCCAGTGAGAGTCAGTGTCTGTGGCACTGTACCCCAGTGAGAGTCAGTGTCTGTGGAACTGTACCCCAGTGAGAGTCAGTGTCTGTGGGACTGTACCCCAGTGAGAGTCAGTGTCTGTGGAACTGTACCCCAGTGAGAGTCAGTGCCTGTGGAACTGTACCCCAGTGAGAGTCAGTGCCTGTGGAACTGTACCCCAGTGAGAGTCAGTGTCTGTGGAACTGTGCCCCAGTGAGAGTCAGTGTCTGTGGAACTGTACCCCAGTGAGAGTCAGTGCCTGTGGAACTGTACCCCAGTGAGAGTCAGTGTCTGTGGAACTGTACCCCAGTGAGAGTCAGTGCCTGTGGAACTGTACCCCAGTGAGAGTCAGTGCCTGTGGAACTGTACCCCAGTGAGAGTCAGTGCCTGTGGAACTGTACCCCAGTGAGAGTCAGTGTCTGTGGAACTGTACCCCAGTGAGAGTCAGTGCCTGTGGAACTGTACCCCAGTGAGAGTCAGTGCCTGTGGAACTGTACCCCAGTGAGAGTCAGTGTCTGTGGAACTGTACCCCAGTGAGAGTCAGTGCCTGTGGAACTGTACCCCAGTGAGAGTCAGTGTCTGTGGAACTGTACCCCAGTGAGAGTCAGTGCCTGTGGAACTGTACCCCAGTGAGAGTCAGTGCCTGTGGAACTGTACCCCAGTGAGAGTCAGTGCCTTCAGGCGAACATGGGAATTAGATGGGATGAGAAGTAACGAGGTCCAGTGTTTGATTTGTCAGGGAGACGTGTACTGAGTGTTCGAGCAGAGGGAGATATGAAATCTGTTGTCAGTGAGAAAGACGGGCAGCATCGTTCAGTGGCAATCACCAGCTGCCGACAGGTTGGCTCACGGAGCAGGGATGTGTGACAGGATTTTAAGAAGTGTTGTGACCTGTCAGACTGCTCGCTTTCCACCAAGGAGCCTGCGCTTGATGGTTGCCAGGGAAACCATTAGTTACCAAGCAACCGCTGCATCATCTGTGCTGGAGTTCACCGCTTGCATCTAATTAAACCGCCGCAGCACCCGATTACTCCATTCAAAAAAACCCACTAAATTAAAACGCGTTTTAATTCCTCCGCCCATCTGTTTGGTAATTTTCGCATTGCGTAAATATTTGACTTGTAATTATCAGCGCCTCATTAGTGCTTGTGGTGAGATTCACACGGTTGGGTCTGTTTAGCAGTGGGGCAGTAATTGGGGGCAATAGATTAGTAATACCCACCCGAGGAGGCGGGGAGGAGAGACAGCAGCAATATTCCGCCCAGCAGCTGTAATCATTCACTGACACACATTTAATATTCCGCTTAACAGTGTCCACCCGCGTCACTCCCATTACTGCTGTATTTGGGGGGTGGGGGTGGGGTGGGGAGGCTCCATGAATATCAGAACAGCCTCAGTGAAGCTGATTCCACATCAGTTGGTGGGACATGGGAACTGAGGGGGAGGGTGGATTATAATTAAATCAGAGTTCCCCGCTGCCTGCAGTGACTGGTACATCTACATACAGAGGCAAAGATAATCCTCCAGAGATTTAGATTCCAGACTGTCCACCATCTTTTGCTGGTTATCTCCCCATTGCTCTTCCCCCCTAAACTGGTCAGGATCGTAGAACATTGGACATTTGGTCTGACTCTTGCCTCTTAGTCAGAAGGTTGTGGCTTCAAGCCCCACTCCAAGAGACATGAGCACAAAATCTAGGCCGACACTCCCAGTGCAGTACTGATGGAGTGCCGCACTGTCGGAGGTGCCGTCTTTCGGATGAGATGTTAAACCGAGGCCCCGTCTGCCCTCTCCGGTGGATGTAAAAGATCCCACAGCACTATTTCGAAGAAGTGCAGGGGAGTTCTCCCCGGTGTCCTGGTCAATATTTAATTCCTCAACCAAAATCACTAAAACAGATTATCGGGTCATTATCACATTGTTGTTTGTGGGATCTTGCTGTGCACAAATTGGCTGCTGCGTTTCCTACATTACAACAGTGACTACACTTCAGAAAGTACTTCATTGGCTGTAAAGCGCTTTGGGACGTTCTGAGGTCGTGAAAGGCGCTATAGAAATGCAAGTCTTTGTTTCCTCATTCCACCTCTTTATATGGGAGGGGAGTTTTGTGAAGGAACAGAGTGTTCATTAAAGTATGGGATCTAAGGGTGGTGAAAGGAACCCATAATTAAATAATCAGATGCCACCTCCCCTCCTGCAGCACCTGCTTTGGGTGACATTGAGTGGAGTGGGAGTGATGGCCTGAATGAGCCAATCTCACTCTGAATTTCCCTGTGTCCTGAAGTATCCCGAGGATGAGTTGGTGTTCCTGGGGAGAGCAGGCACCATGTTCTGTTGGGTGTTTCTGTGTCGGAGAAACTGAGCTCTGAGCGTTGCTTTGTTTCACCAGCAGGGGGCAGCACCGCCGCCCTCCCTGCAGTGCATTGTGGGAGGTGTGACATCATTCGGCTGCCACTTCCTGTATAAAAAAATTCCAGAGATTTTGGCTCAAAACCGGGAACAAATATTTATAAATATGTCAGATTGGCCAGAAATTTAAAAAGTATATAGGGACAAGAGGAGGCCATTCAGCCCCTCGAGCCTGTTCCACCATTCAATGAGATCATGGCTGATCTGTGACCTAACTCCATATACCTGCCTTTGGCCCATAGCCCTTAATACCTTTGGTTAACAAAAAGCTATCAAACTCCGATTTAAAATCAACAATTGATCTAGCATTAATTGCCGTTTGTGGAAGAGAGTTCCAAACTTCTACCACCCTTTGTGTGTAGAATCACAGAGCCATAACGGCACAGGAGGAGGCCATTCGGCCCATCGAGTCCGTGCCGGCTCTCTGTAGAGCAATCCAGTCAGTCCCATTCCCCGCTCTATCCCCGTAGCCCTGCAAGTTTATTTCCCTCAAGTGCCGATCCAGTCTCCCCTTGAAAACATTGAGTGTCTCCGCTTTCACCACTTCCGTCGGCAGCGAGTTCCAGGTCCTCACCACTCGCTGCGTAAAAAAGATTTTCCTCACATCCCCCCCTGTATCTCTTGCCCAAAACCTTCAATCTGTGTCCCCTAGTCCTTGTACCATCAACTAGTGGGAACAGCCTTTCCCCGTCCAGCCTATCCAAACCCATCATAATCTTGTACACCTCTATCAAATCACCCCTCAACCTCCTTTGCTCTAATGAAAACAAATCCAGCTTCTCCAACCTGTCCTTGTAGCTAAGATCCCCCATCCCCGGAACCATTCTGGTAAATCTCCTCTGCACCCTCTCAAGTGCCTTCACATCCTTCCTAAAGTGTGGAGACCAGAACTGGATGCAATACTCTAGTTGTGGCCTAACCAGTGCTTTAAAAAGGTTCAGCATAACTTCTCCACTTTTGTACTCAATGGGGTCGATTTTCATTGACCCGTGGAGTCGGGATTGGAGGCGTGCGGGGGGTTAAAGTCCCGAATTCGGGGGTCCCGACACCATCCTGCCCCCAATCCACCTCCATGCCAGTTTCAAAGGAGGCGGGTACCCGCCCGCACTGGGACCCGCCTACCCGAGGCGGGAAGGGGATTAGTGCCAATTAACTGCCTGTTAACAGGTAGTTAACAGGCAGTTTTTAGCCTAATCCCTATTTTAAAGCTTGAAGTGTGAGATTCCCGACGGCTCCAAACCACGCCAAGTTAGAGGAGTCGGGCCGTTGGGTTGAAGGACTTGGAGGGGTCGAGATGTCGGTGGTCAGGTGACTAATGGGTGCATGAGTGCAAAGGTAAGTGTGTTTGGTGTGTCTAAAGTGTGTAAAGAATTTTAAATTACATTTTCTTACCTTTACAACCTTCCTTCCTCTAGGTTTCCGGGAGTCCATCATCTCACCGGCACAGAAAGCAGAATGGCTGCGAATTATCAAAAGTGACAGCCTTCAGCTTTCAGTGCCGGTGAGATTTCTAAATGAGTCTGTGTAGAAGGACTCATGTTAGAAGTAAGACTGTCAGTGTTTAACAGCTTCAAACAGCTGTGAAACACTAATATTACATCTGTCAAAACGTCTTGACAGATGAAATTTCAGTCTGTGACGTCACCTGCTGCTGGGTGGCCCTTAATTGGACTGCTGAGCCCGCTGGGCGGGCTCAACAAGGTCAATCAAGTTAAAATCGCGTGAATTGGCCGCATCTCGATGGAGGCGGGACTACAACCCCGAAAGTTGTAGTCCCACCTACTTCCCGACTTCTGAATAAAAATCACCCCCTGACTCTCACTGGGGTACAGTTCCACAAACACTGACTCTCACTGGGGTACATTCCACAGACACTGACTCTCACTGGGGTACAGTTCCACAGACACTGACTCTCACTGGGGTACAGTTCCACAAACACTGACTCTCACTGGGGTACAGTTCCACAGACACTGACTCTCACTGGGGTACAGTTCCACAGGCACTGACTCTCACTGGGGTACAGTTCCACAGACACTGACTCTCACTGGGGTACATTCCACAGACACTGACTCTCACTGGGGTACAGTTCCACAGACACTGACTCTCACTGGGGTACAGTTCCACAGGCACTGACTCTCACTGGGGTACAGTTCCACAGACACTGACTCTCACTGGGGTATGGGTTCCACAGACACTGATTCTCACTGGGGTACAGTTCCACAGGCACTGACTCTCACTGGGGTACAGTTCCACAGACACTGACTCTCACTGGGGTACAGTTCCACAGGCACTGACTCTCACTGGGGTACAGTACCACAGACACTGACTCTCGCTGGGGTACAGTTCCACAGGCACTGACTCTCACTGGGGTACAGTACCACAGGCACTGACTCTCACTGGGGTACAGTTCCACATACACCGACTCTCACCTGGGTTACAGTTCCACAGACACTGACTCTCACTGGGGTACAGTTCTGTTGTGTCTGTGTGTTGATAGAGACACTGAAGACAGGAGTTGGTTTGATAGGTGTTTACTAAACAAAGTCTGGAGGGGAACTAACGGATACAACACAATATACAGGCTTATATAGCCCGAGTGGCCATTACCGGCATTACAGTACACATGGGGCTCTTAAAGACACATACACTACAATTCCTCCCCTTTTAGCTAACCAGTACATAATATTTTAAGTAATTATTAATTACATGTCATAAGAAAAATAATATACACATTGCTGCAGTTAATTAATTATAAGTCAGTCTCTCTGGAGGCTTCCTGACTCGGTCCGGATAACGCCTCGGTGGTGTAGTAGTTTCTGGTGGTGTAGTAGGTTCTTTTGGCAAGGCTGATTCGGCTTGAATGCCAGTGTCGGGTTCATCGGGTTCCAGTATCACCGGATCGGAGGTAGATATGGGTATCTCTACTTCATCGTTAGGCGTATAGAGTTGTGGTGTAGGTTGTCCCTTTTCGGATGACTCTATGATTTGGTCAGCATGGCGCCTTATTATGTTTTCTCCGATGTCCACGGTATACATCAGCAGTCCTAGTCGTGTGCAGATAGTTCCAGGCTGCCATTTCTTGGTACGGTAGTCCCGGGCCAAAACTTGTTGACCTATCTGGAAGGCCCTAGTTGGCCTTTCATTCATGCCTTAAAATTGCCGGTTCTCCACGTCCCTTCTGATGTTGGGCTTGATCAAATCCAGCCGGCATCTTAGGCTTCTATTGAAGAACATCATGGCGGGAGTTTGGTTTGTAACCATATGTGTTGCATTCCTGTATGCGAACAAGAAGTTATCCACCTTGTGCTGAAGTTTTATGTCTTCATTACCCATGGCCTTTATGGCCTTCTTGAAGGTCTGGACAAACCTTTCAGCCAATCCATTGGTGGTGGGATGGTATAGGGCGGACGTGTAGTGCTTAACCCCATTGTTTTTTAAGAACTTCCTGAATTCTTCGGACACAAATTGTGGTCCATTATCAGAACAGATCTGTTCCGGCAGCCCATTCCTGGCAAATATGGTCCTTAATACTGTGATGGTTTTTTCCGTGGTGGTGGAGGACATCTTTATTACCTCCGGCCACTTGGAGTGTGCATCAACCGCGATTAAGAACATTGAGTCCATAAATGGACCAGCAAAGTCGATGTGTACCCTTTGCCAGGGAGATGAGGGCCACTCCCATGGATGTAGAGGGGCTTGGGGTGGAGCATTTTGGACCTTCTGGCATCCTAGGCAGCTCTTGGTCATTTCTTCTATGTCTCCATTTCTTCTATTATACCTGGCCACCATACAAACGCTCTGGCTAGGTTCTTCATTTTCACTCCACCCAGATGCCCCTCGTGAAGCTCCTTTAGCACTTTATCCTGGAGTTTGGGTGGAATCACCACTCTGGATCCACACATCAAGGTTCCTCAGCATACTGACAGCTGTTCTCTTCTTTGCGAGAATGCTGGCAATAGTGGTTCGCCATGTGCTGGCCATCCCTTCACCGTTAAGTCGTAGACTCGTGAGAGAGTCGGGTCATTTCTCGTTTCCTTTTCAATGGCAGAATTTGTTACTGGTAGACATTCCACTATGGTTTCTACCAAAAACTCACAAAAATATGCCCGGAATTCAGAAATTTGAATGACGACCAAAAACTCCCATACCTACTAGGGGAAGAGAGAAATTGTGTAACCTTAGCGGCACACTATGTTACAGCTTGCCATAAACAGAGGGACAACCACTAAATATAAGTTTTTCGATGCTTTGGCAACATAAGATGTACCTTGTCATGCCAATAAAGCGATTTGAATTGAATTGAATTGAAGTGAGTGGAACATCTCCACTGGGTCTACTGTAGGTGCCTCTTCTACCGTTGGCAATGGTAGGCGCGATAAACCGTCAGCATTCCTATGCTGTTTTGATCCTTTGTATTCTATGTTGTATTGGTGTGCCCCTAGAAAAAGGGACCACCTCTGCAGCCTTTGCGCTGTCATAATGGGAACACCCTTTTTAGGGTTGAATATGGAGATGAGGGGTTGATGGTCAGTCAACAAGGTAAATTTTTGTCCGTGTAGGTAATGGTTGAATTTCTTCACTCCCCATACCAGGCTGAGTGCTTCCGTCGATTTGGGCATAGTTACGCTCAGCTGAGTTCAATGAGCGTGACGCAAAAGCTATCGGCCGTTCCGAGCCATCAGGGAATTTATGCGATAATACTGCTCCTATGCCGTAAGGGGATGCATCGCACGCTAGTCTGATTGGCAGTGATGGGTTGTAATGAGCCAAAGCTTCTTTGGACGTGATTAAGTTTTTGCATTTATGGAAGGCACGTTTACAGTCTTCGCTCCATTTCCAAATTACTCCTGTTTGTAGCAGTTCATTAAGAGGGTGTAGAAGAGTTGATAAGTTTGGTAAAAATTTATGATAGTAATTTATTAATCCCAGGAATGACCTTAATTGTGAAACATTTTCAGGTGCTGGGGCTTTTATGACCGCTTCAATTTTTTCAGGTGACTTATGCAACCCTTCCTTATTAATTATGTGGCCACAATATGATATTTGATTTTGGAAAAATTCGCATTTGGGGCGATTTGCTAGTAGGCCTTGTTCTCTCAGCCTAGTGAGCACCTGCTCCAAATTGGCAAGGTGCTCGTTGTCGTTTTCTCCTGTTACAAGGATGTCATCTAGGTAGCATTGAGTCCCCGGAATCCCTTGGAGGACTTGCTCCATAGTTCTTTGCCAGATAGCTGGAGCGGATGCTACTCCGAAAACCAGTCGATTGTACTGGTACAGACCTTTGTGTGTATTTATCGTGAGATATTTTTTAGAGGCCTCTTCAACCTCCATCTGTAGATATGCCTGTGCCAAGTCAATTTTGGTGAAACGTTTCCCTCCGGATAGTGAGGTGAAAATATCTTCTATCCTCGGAAGAGGATACTGTACTGTGTGAAGGACCGGTTTTACCGTCACCTTGAAGTCTCCACAGATGCGAATTTTTCTCTGTTCTTCAGATTTATCATTATTCAATGCTTTCTTCATGACTGGAACGATGGGTGTTGCCCACTTGCTCCAATCTATTTTGGATAATACGCCTGCATTTTCCAAATTCTCCAGCTCTGCCTCGACTGCTGGACGAATTGCGTATGGCACCGGTCTTGCTTTAAAAAACTTGGGAATTGCTGCATCTTCCACTTTTATTGAGGCGGTGATGCCTTTCAAGGTTCCTAGTTTCTCTTGAACCACTTCTTTAGCATTGGCCAAGATGTCTTTTAATCGTTCAGGTATGACGTCATCATCGTTTTTTTTCTTACTGGTCACCGTCAGTGCCTGAATGGAGTGCCAGTCTAAACGTATTTTCCTGATCCATTCACGCCACCATCTTGTAGAATGTATAAATACAACTTTTGTATTTCCTTGCCGTTGTATACAACAGGCACCCTTATTTTTCCTTTGGGGTATACTTTCTGCCCCGTATATGTTTTCAAGATAATGGATGTGTCTTTTAAAGGTATATGCGGAAATAGCCGCTCGTAATCCCGTCGATTTATGACGGTCAGAGCTGATCCTGTATCTAGCTCCATTTTAACTGGGGACCCTACTATCGTGAGGGTAACCCAAATGGCCTGGTAATCATCTTTGGCAAGTACATTATGTAATTTGAGACAGCTTCGTCTCTTGTTTTCGGAGTCGCTATCGCTCTTCTGGTCTTTGGAGCTACTGTCCGTCATCATTTGTACCTTTCTGTACTTTTCTTTATTGATTTTTTTTTCCCTGTCTGTGGATTTATTTTGTCCAGATCGGCATACCCGTGCAATGTGTCCAATCTTTCCGCATTGCCTGCATGCTTTGTCCTTGAACCAGCAGTCCCTCTGGTCATGGGTGGATCTGCCGCAGCGATAACATCTCTCAAAACCCTGTGTCATTTCATGGGTGCCGAAGTCCTGTGTCTTTTGTTGTATCTCTGCAGCTCCTCTTGTGGCTGCTTCGTATGATACAGCCATACTGAAAGCCTTGTCCAGTGTTAAATCCTTTTCAGAAAGCAGCCTTTTCTGTGTTCCTTCATTTAAGAGACCGCAGACGAATTTGTCTCGAAGATAATCTGCTAGTCCTGCCCCGAATTGGCAGTGTTTTGATAGCTTCCTTAATTCGGTGAGGTAATCAGCGTTACTTTCATTCTTGGGTTGATTTCTCTTGAAGAATTTGAATCGTTCCGCTATCAGCAGCGGTGTTGGGTTTAAGTGCTCCTGTAGGGTATCAACAATTTCTTTAAAATTCTTGTCCTTTGGTTTGGCTGGAGTGATTAAATTTCGTAACAGCCCGTATGTCTTTGCGCCCATTAGATTTAGCAGTACTGAAGCTTTTTTTTCATCTTCTATTCCATTTGCAGTGCAATATACCTCCACTCTTTCCACATATGTGGTCCAATCCTCTATCTCGTTATCAAAAGAATGAATATTGCCAGACTTAGGCATTTTAGAAAAGATATGGCGCTTCCCGCGCTTTTCTTTCTTTTCTGCAGAAAAGATATGGCGCTTCCCGCGCTTTCCCGCCGCTGCTGCCGATGACAACGCTGTTTCCCACGGTTTCCGTTCTTTTTTATTATTTATTTATTTACAGTTGGAGACTCGTTCCCGCCGGACTTTTTCTCTCTAGGTCTGAACGCCGACCTGCTTGCAGCGCCGGCCGTCTCCCGAGTGCTCCCTCCCCGTCTGTTACTGCTTGCCTCCGCTTTCGCTGCTTGGCCCAGCTGTAGAGCCAGCCGCTGGAGCCCCAGCCTGACGCCCAGGAAGGATTAGCGCAGTACCTGCCACCAGCTTGGCCAGCTGGTGAAACCACAGCTTCTTTCACTTTCTTGATTCTTCTGGACGCCAGAGGAATCGATGTCCTTGAGGTGCTGCCGAATTAGCAGGTAAGTCCGTTTCCACTTCGTCGCCACTGTTGTGTCTGTGTGTTGATAGAGACACTGAAGACAGGAGTTGGTTTGATAGGTGTTTACTCAACAAAGTCTGGAGGGGAACTAACGGATACAACACAATATACAGGCTTATATAGCCCGAGTGGCCATTACCGGCATTACAGTACACATGGGGCTCTTAAAGGCACATACACTACAAGTTCCACAGACACTGACTCTCACTGGGGTGCAGTTCCACAGACAGTGACTCTCACTGGGGTACAGTTCCATAGGCACTGACACTCACTGGGGTACAGTTCCACAGGCACTGACTCTCACTGGAGTACATTTCCACAGGCACTGACTCTCAATTCAATTCAATTCAATTCAAATCGCTTTATTGGCATGACAAGGTACATCTTATGTTGCCAAAGCATCGAAAAGCATTCATGATTGAACATATAAATACAGATCTATCCATACAGTGTATAAACAGATATATCCCTGAGTGTATAAATATACATTCATATAATTTGTATATACTCTTTTCTTATATTTAGTGGTTGTCCCTCTGTTTATGGCAAGCTGTAACACAGTGTGCCGCTAAGGTTACACAATTTCTCTCTTCCCCTAGTAGGTATGGGAGTTTTTGGTCGTCATTCAAATTTCTGAATTCCGGGCATATTTTTGTGAATTTTGGGTAGAAATTCTCCCTTATGCCCTGATATTTTCTACAAGCTGTGAGGAAGTGCATCTCTGTCTCCACCACTCCCTGACTGCAGTGAGAGCATAACCTGTCCTCTCTTGGTAGCCGGGTCTGCCTGTGTTTACCTTTTTCGATCGCCAGGCTATGTTCACTAAGTCTGTACATTGTCAAGGTTTTTTCTCAGTTTGCTATCCTTTACCATGGTCAGGTAATCAGCCATGTTGTATTGTCTGTTTAGGGCCAAGTAGCAATTGAGTTTGTTTTGGGTTTTTGTTGTTTCTGCCCAATATGACTCTCACTGGGAAACAGTTCCACAGGCACTGACTCTCACTGGGGTATAGTTCCACAGACACTGACTCTCACTGGGATACAGTTCCACAAACACTGACTCTTACTGGGGTACAGTTCCACAGACACTGACTCTCACTGGGGTACAGTTCCACAGGCACTGACTTTCACTGGGGGACAGTTCCACAGACACTGACTCTCACTGGGGTACAGTTCCACAGACACTGACTCTCACTGGCGTACAGTTCCACAAACACTGACTCTTACTGGGGTACAGTTCCACAGACACTGACTCTCACTGCGGTACAATTCCACAGGCACTGACTTTCACTCGGGTACAGTTCCACAGACACTGACTCTCACTGGGGTACAGTTCCACAGACACTGACTCTCACTGGCGTACAGTTCCACAAACACTGACTCTTACTGGGGTACAGTTCCACAGACACTGACTCTCACTGGGGTACAGTTCCACAGGCACTGACTCTCACTGGGGTACAGTTCCACAGACATTGACTCTCACTGGGGTACAGTTCCACAGGCACTGACTCTCACTGGGTTACAGTTCCACAGACAATGACTCTCAATGGGGTACAGTTCCACAGACACTGACTCTCACTGGGGTACAGTTCCACAGACACTGACTCTCACTGGGGTACAGTTCCACAGGCACTGACTCTCACTGGGGTACAGTTCCACAGACACTGACTCTCACTGGGGTACAGTTCCACAGACACTGACTCTCACTGGGGTAAAGTTCCACAGACACTGACTCTCACTGGGGTACAGTTCCACAGGCAGTCACTCTCACTGGGGTACAGTTCCACAGACACTGACTCTCACTGGGGTACAGTTCCACAGACACGGACTCTCACTGGGGTACAGTTCCACAGACACTGACTCTCACTGGTGTACAGTTCCACAAACACTGACTCTTACTGGGGTACAGTTCCACAGACACTGACTCTCACTGGGGTACAGTTCCACAGGCACTGACTCTCACTGGTGTACAGTTCCACAGACACTGACTCTCACTGGGGTACAGTTCCACAGACACTGACTCTCACTGGCGTACAGTTCCACAGACACTGACTCTCAATGGGGTACAGTTCCACAGACACTGACTCTCACTGGGGTACAGTTCCACAGGCACTGACTCTCACTGGGGTACAGTTCCACAGACACTGACTCTCACTGGGGTACTGTTCCACAGGCACTGACTCTCACTGGGTTACAGTTCCACAGGCAGTGACTCTCACTGGGGTACAGTTCCACAGACACTGACTCTCACTGGGGTACAGTTCCACAGACACTGACTCTCACTCGGGTACAGTTCCACAGACACGGACTCTCACTGGGGTACAGTTCCACAGACACTGACTCTCACTGGGGTATAGTTCCACAGACACTGACTCTCACTGGGGTACAGTTCTACAGACACTGACTCTCACTGGGGTACAGTTCCACAGACTCTGACTCTCACTGGGGTACAGTTCCACAGACACTGACTCTCACTGGGGTACAGTTCCACAGGCACTGACTCTCACTGGGGTACAGTTCCACAGGCACTGACTCTCACTGGGGTACAGTTCCACAGACACTGACTCTCACTGGGGTACAGTTCCACAGACACTGACTCTCACTCGGGTACAGTTCCACAGACACGGACTCTCACTGGGGTACAGTTCCACAGACACTGACTCTCACTGGGGTATAGTTCCACAGACACTGACTCTCACTGGGGTACAGTTCTACAGACACTGACTCTCACTGGGGTACAGTTCCACAGACTCTGACTCTCACTGGGGTACAGTTCCACAGACACTGACTCTCACTGGGGTACAGTTCCACAGGCACTGACTCTCACTGGGGTACAGTTCCACAGACACTGACTCTCACTGGGGTACAGTTCCACTGGCACTGGCTCTCACTGGGGTACAGTTCCAATGACACTGCCTCTCACTGGGGTACAGTCCGACAGACACGGACTCTCACTGGGGTATGGGTTCCATAGACACTGACTCTCACTGGGGTACAGTTCCACAGACACTGACGCTCACTGGGGTACAGTTCCACAGACACTGACTCTCACTGGGGTACAGTTTCACAGGCACTGACTCTCACTGGGGTACAGTTCCACAGACACTGACTCTCACTGGGGTACAGTTCCACAGGCACTGACTCTCACTGGGGTACAGTTCCACAGGCACTGACTCTCACTGGGGTACAGTTCCACTGACACTGACTCTCACTGGGGTACAGTTCCACAGGCACTGACTCTCACTGGGGTACAGTTCCACAGGCACTGACTCTCACTGGGGAACAGTTCCACAGACACTGACTCTCACTGGGGTACAGTTCCACAGACACTGACTCTCACTGGGGTATTGATTCCACAGACACTGACTCTCAGTGGAGTACAGTTCCACAGACACTGACTCTCACTGGGGTACAGTTGCACAGGCACTGACTCTCACTGGGGTACAGTTCCACAGACACTGACTCTCACTGGGGTACAGTTCCACAGACACTGACTCTCACTGGGGTACAGTTCCACAGACACTGACTCTCACTGGAGTACAGTTCCAGAGACACTGACTCTCACTGGGGTACAGTTCCACAGACACTGACTCTCACTGGGGTATAGTTCCACAGACACTTAATCTCACTGGGATACAGTTCCACAAACACTGACTCTTACTGGGGTACAGTTCCACAGACACTGACGCTCACTGGGGTACAGTTCTACAGGCACTGACTCTCACTGGGGTACAGTTCCACAGACACTGACTCTCACTGGGGTACAGTTCCACAGACACTGACTCTTACTGGGGTACAGTTCCACAGACACTGACTCTCACTGGGGTACATTTCCACAGGCACTGACTCTCACTGGGGTACAGTTCCACAGGCATTGACTCTCACTGGGGTACAGTTCCACAGGCACTGACTCTCACTGGGTTACAGTTCCACAGACAATGACTCTCAATGGGGTACAGTTCCACAGACACTGACTCTCACTGGGGTACAGTTCCACAGACACTGACTCTCACTGGCGTACAGTTCCACAGACACTGACTCTCAATGGGGTACAGTTCCACAGACACTGACTCTCACTGGGGTACAGTTCCACAGGCACTGACTCTCACTGGGGTACAGTTCCACAGACACTGACTCTCACTGGAGTACTGTTCCAGAGGCACTGACTCTCACTGGGTTACAGTTCCACAGACACTGACTCTCACTGGGGTACAGTTCCACAGACACTGACTCTCACAGGGGTACAGTTCCACAGACACTGACTCTCACTGGGGTACAGTTCCACAGGCACTGACTCTCACAGGGTACAGTTCCATAGACACTGACTCTCACTGGGGTACTGTTCCACAGACACTGACTCTCACTGGGGTACAGCTCCACAGACACTGACTCTCACTGGGGTACAGTTCCACAGACACTGACTCTCACTCGGGTACAGTTCCACAGACACGGACTCTCACTGGGGTACAGTTCTACAGACACTG
The DNA here is from genome assembly GCF_052327205.1 of Somniosus microcephalus. Taxonomy (NCBI): domain Eukaryota; kingdom Metazoa; phylum Chordata; class Chondrichthyes; order Squaliformes; family Somniosidae; genus Somniosus; species Somniosus microcephalus. The sequence continues at coordinate 3,532,618 of NC_141012.1, forward strand.
ACTCTCACTGGGGTATAGTTCCACAGACACTGCCTCTCACTGGGGTACAGTTCTACAGACACTGACTCTCACTGGGGTACAGTTCCACAGACACTGACTCTCACTGAGGTACAGTTCCACAGGCACTGACTCTCACTGGGGTACAGTTCCACAGGCACTGACTCTCACTGGGGTACAGTTCCACAGACACTGACTCTCACTGGGGTACAGTTTCACAGACACTGACTCACTGGGGTACAGTTCCACAGACACTGACTCTCACTGGGGTACAGTTCCACAGGCACTGACTCTCACTGGGGTACAGTTCCACAGACACTGACTCTCACTGGGGTACAGTTCCACTGGCACTGGCTCTCACTGGGGTACAGTTCCACAGACGCTGCCTCTCACTGGGGTACAGTTCCACAGACACGGACTCTCACTGCGTTATGGTTTCCATAGACACTGACTCTCACTGGGGTACAGTTCCACAGACACTGACTCTCACTGGGATACAGTTCCACAGACACTGACTCTCACTGGGGTACAGTTCCACAGGCACTGACTCTCACTGGGGTACAGTTCCACAGACACTGACTCTCACTGGGGTACAGTTCCACAGGCACTGACTCTCACTGGGGTACAGTTCCACAGGCACTGACTCTCACTGGGGTACAGTTCCACTGACACTCACTTTCACTGGGGTACAGTTCCACAGGCACTGACTCTCACTGGGGTACAGTTCCACAGGCACTGACTCTCACTGGGGAACAGTTCCACAGACACTGACTCTCACTGGGGTACAGTTCCACAGACACTGACTCTCACTGGGGTACTGATTCCACAGACACTGACTCTCAGTGGAGTACAGTTCCACAGACACTGACTCTCACTGGGGTACAGTTCCACAGGCACTGACTCTCACTGGGGTACAGTTCCACAGACACTGACTCTCACTGGGGTACAGTTCCACAGACACTGACTCTCAATGGGGTACAATTCGACAGACACTGACTCTCACTGGGGTACAGTTCCACAGGCACTGACTCTCACTGGGGTACAGTTCCACAGACACTTACTCTCACTGGGGTACAGTTCCACAGACACTGACTCTTACTGGGGTAAAGTTCCACAGAAACTGACTCTCACTGGGGTACAGTTCCACAGGCACTGACTCTCACTGGCGTACAGTTCCACAAACACTGACTCTCACTGGCGTACAGTTCCACAAACACTGACTCTTACTGGGGTACAGTTCCACAGACACTGACTCTCACTGGGGTACAATTCCACAGGTACTGACTTTCACTGGGGTACAGTTCCACAGACAATGACTCTCACTGGGGTACAGTTCCACAGACACTGACTCTCACTGGCGTACAGTTCTACAAACACTGACTCTTACTGGGGTACAGTTCCACAGACACTGACTCTCACTGGGGTACAGTTCCAAAGGCACTGACTCTCACTGGGGTACAGTTCCACAGACATTGACTCTCACTGGGGTACAGTTCCACAGGCACTGACTCTCACTGGGTTACAGTTCCACAGACAATGACTCTCAATGGGGTACAGTTCCACAGACACTGACTCTCACTGGGGTACAGTTCCACAGACACTGACTCTCACTGGGGTACAGTTCCACAGGCACTGACTCTCACTGGGGTACAGTTCCACAGACACTGACGCTCACTGGGGTACAGTTCCACAGACACTGACTCTCACTGGGGTACAGTTTCACAGGCACTGACTCTCACTGGGGTACAGTTCCACAGACACTGACTCTCACTGGGGTACAGTTCCACAGGCACTGACTCTCACTGGGGTACAGTTCCACAGGCACTGACTCTCACTGGGGTACAGTTCCACTGACACTGACTCTCACTGGGGTACAGTTCCACAGGCACTGACTCTCACTGGGGTACAGTTCCACAGGCACTGACTCTCACTGGGGAACAGTTCCACAGACACTGACTCTCACTGGGGTACAGTTCCACAGACACTGACTCTCACTGGGGTATTGATTCCACAGACACTGACTCTCAGTGGAGTACAGTTCCACAGACACTGACTCTCACTGGGGTACAGTTCCACAGGCACTGACTCTCACTGGGGTACAGTTCCACAGACACTGACTCTCACTGGGGTACAGTTCCACAGACACTGACTCTCACTGGGGTACAGTTCCACAGACACTGACTCTCACTGGGGTACAGTTCCAGAGACACTGACTCTCACTGGGGTACAGTTCCACAGACACTGACTCTCACTGGGGTATAGTTCCACAGACACTTAATCTCACTGGGATACAGTTCCACAAACACTGACTCTTACTGGGGTACAGTTCCACAGACACTGACGCTCACTGGGGTACAGTTCCACAGGCACTGACTCTCACTGGGGTACAGTTCCACAGACACTGACTCTCACTGGGGTACAGTTCCACAGACACTGACTCTTACTGGGGTACAGTTCCACAGACACTGACTCTCACTGGGGTACATTTCCACAGGCACTGACTCTCACTGGGGTACAGTTCCACAGACATTGACTCTCACTGGGGTACAGTTCCACAGGCACTGACTCTCACTGGGTTACAGTTCCACAGACAATGACTCTCAATGGGGTACAGTTCCACAGACACTGACTCTCACTGGGGTACAGTTCCACAGACACTGACTCTCACTGGCGTACAGTTCCACAGACACTGACTCTCAATGGGGTACAGTTCCACAGACACTGACTCTCACTGGGGTACAGTTCCACAGGCACTGACTCTCACTGGGGTACAGTTCCACAGACACTGACTCTCACTGGAGTACTGTTCCACAGGCACTGACTCTCACTGGGTTACAGTTCCACAGACACTGACTCTCACTGGGGTACAGTTCCACAGACACTGACTCTCACAGGGGTACAGTTCCACAGACACTGACTCTCACTGGGGTACAGTTCCACAGGCACGGACTCTCACAGGGTACAGTTCCACAGGCACTGACTCTCACTGGGGTACTGTTCCACAGACACTGACTCTCACTGGGGTACAGCTCCACAGACACTGACTCTCACTGGGGTACAGTTCCACAGACACTGACTCTCACTCGGGTACAGTTCCACAGACACGGACTCTCACTGGGGTACAGTTCCACAGACACTGACTCTCACTGGGGTATAGTTCCACAGATACTGACTCTCACTGGGGTACAGTTCTACAGACACTGACTCTCACTGGGGTACAGTTCCACAGACACTGACTCTCACTGAGGTACAGTTCCACAGGCACTGACTCTCACTGGGGTACAGTTCCACAGGCACTGACTCTCACTGGGGTACAGTTCCACAGACACTGACTCTCACTGGGGTACAGTTTCACAGACACTGACTCTCACTGGGGTACAGTTCCACAGACACTGACTCTCACTGGGGTACAGTTCCACAGGCACTGAATCTCACTGGGGTACAGTTCCACAGACACTGACTCTCACTGGGGTACAGTTCCACTGGCACTGGCTCTCACTGGGGTACAGTTCCACTGACGATGCCTCTCACTGGGGTACAGTTCCACAGACACGGACTCTCACTGGGGCATGGTTTCCATAGACACTGACTCTTACTGGGGTACAGTTCCACAGACACTGACTCTCACTGGGATACAGTTCCACAGACAGTGACTCTCACTGGGGTACAGTTCCACAGGCACTGACTCTCACTGGGGTACAGTTCCACAGACACTGACTCTCACTGGGGTACAGTTCCACAGGCACTGACTCTCACTGGGGTACAGTTCCACAGGCACTGACTCTCACTGGGGTACAGTTCCACTGACACTCACTTTCACTGGGGTACAGTTCCACAGGCACTGACTCTCACTGGGGTACAGTTCCACAGGCACTGACTCTCACTGGGGAACAGTTCCACAGACACTGACTCTCACTGGGGTACAGTTCCACAGACACTGACTCTCACTGGGTTACTGATTCCACAGACACTGACTCTCAGTGGAGTACAGTTCCACAGACACTGACTCTCACTGGGGTACAGTTCCACAGGCACTGACTCTCACTGGGGTACAGTTCCACAGACACTGACTCTCACTGGGGTACAGTTCCACAGACACTGACTCTCAATGGGGTACAGTTCCACAGACACTGTCTCTCACTGGGGTACAATTCCACAGACACTGACTCTCACGGGGGCACAGTTCCACAGGCACTGACTCTCACTGGGGTACAGTTCCACAGACACTGACTCTCACTGGGGTACAGTTCCACAGACACTGACTCTTACTGGGGTAAAGTTCCACAGACACTGACTCTCACTGGGGTACAGTTCCACAGGCACTGACTCTCACTGGCGTACAGTTCCACAAACACTGACTGTTACTGGGGTACAGTTCCACAGGCACTGACTTTCACTGGGGTACAGTTCCACAGACACTGACTCTCACTGGGGTACAGTTCCACAGACACTGACTCTCACTGGCGTACAGTTCCACAGACAATGACTCTCACTGGGGTACAATTCCACAGACACTGACTCTCACTGGCGTACAGTTCTACAAACACTGACTCTTACTGGGGTACAGTTCCACAGACACTGACTCTCACTGGGGAACAGTTCCACAGGCACTGACTCTCACTGGGGTACAGTTCCACAGACATTGACTCTCACTGGGGTACAGTTCCACAGGCACTGACTCTCACTGGGTTACAGTTCCACAGACAATGACTCTCAATGGGGTACAGTTCCACAGACACTGACTCTCACTGGGGTACAGTTCCACAGACACTGACTCTCACTGGGGTACAGTTCCACAGGCACTGACTCTCACTGGGGTACAGTTCCACAGACACTGACTCTCACTGGGGTACAGTTCCACAGACACTGACTCTCACTGGGGTAAAGTTCCACAGACACTGACTCTCACTGGGGTACAGTTCCACAGGCAGTCACTCTCACTGGGGTACAGTTCCACAGACACTGACTCTCACTGGGGTACAGTTCCACAGACACGGACTCTCACTGGGGTACAGTTCCACAGACACTGACTCTCACTGGTGTACAATTCCACAAACACTGACTCTTACTGGGGTACAGTTCCACAGACACTGACTCTCACTGGCGTACAGTTCCACAGACACTGACTCTCAATGGGGTACAGTTCCACAGACACTGACTCTCACTGGGGTACAGTTCCACAGGCACTGACTCTCACTGGGGTACAGTTCCACAGACACTGACTCTCACTGGGGTACTTTTCCACAGGCACTGACTCTCACTGGGTTACAGTTCCACAGGCAGTGACTCTCACTGGGGTACAGTTCCACAGACACTGACTCTCACTGGGGTACAGTTCCACAGACACTGACTCTCACTCGGGTACAGTTCCACAGACACGGACTCTCACTGGGGTACAGTTCCACAGACACTGACTCTCACTGGGGTATAGTTCCACAGACACTGACTCTCACTGGGGTACAGTTCTACAGACACTGACTCTCACTGGGGTACAGTTCCACAGACTCTGACTCTCACTGGGGTACAGTTCCACAGGCACTGACTCTCACTGGGGTACAGTTCCACAGGCACTGACTCTCACTGGGGTACAGTTCCACAGACACTGACTCTCACTGGGGTACAGTTTCACAGACACTGACTCTCACTGGGGTACAGTTCCACAGACACTGACTCTCACTGGGGTACAGTTCCACAGGCACTGACTCTCACTGGGGTACAGTTCCACAGACACTGACTCTCACTGGGGTACAGTTCCACAGACACTGACTCTCACTGGGGTACAGTTCCACAGGCACTGACTCTCACTGGGGTACAGTTCCACAGACACTGACTCTCACTGGGGTACAGTTCCACAGGCACTGACTCTCACTGGGGTACAGTTCCACAGGCACTGACTCTCACTGGGGTACAGTTCCACAGACACTGACTCTCACTGGGGTACAGTTCCACAGGCACTGACTCTCACTGGGGTACAGTTCCACAGGCACTGACTCTCACTGGGGTACAGTTCCACAGGCACTGACTCTCACTGGGGAACAGTTCCACAGACACTGACTCTCACTGGGGTACAGTTCCACAGACACTGACTCTCACTGGGGTACAGTTCCACAGACACTGACTCTCACTGGGGTACAGTTCCACAGACACTGACTCTCACTGGGGTACTGATTCCACAGACACTGACTCTCAGTGGGGTACAGTTCCACAGACACTGACTCTCACTGGGGTACAGTTCCACAGACACTGACTCTCACTGGGGTACAGTTCCACAGACACTGACTCTCACTGGGGTACAGTTCCAGAGACACTGACTCTCACTGGGGTACAGTTCCACAGACACTGACTCTCACTGGGGTATAGTTCCACAGACACTTAATCTCACTGGGATACAGTTCCACAAACACTGACTCTTACTGGGGTACAGTTCCACAGACACTGACTCTCACTGGGGTACAGTTCCACAGGCACTGACTCTCACTGGGGTACAGTTCCACAGACACTGACTCTCACTGGGGTACAGTTCCACAGACACTGACTGTTACTGGGGTACAGTTCCACAGACACTGACTCTCACTGTGGTACATTTCCACAGGCACTGACTCTCACTGGGGTACAGTTCCACAGACATTGACTCTCACTGGGGTACAGTTCCACAGGCACTGACTCTCACTGGGGTACAGTTCCACAGACACTGACTCTCACTGGCGTACAGTTGCACAGACACTGACTCTCAATGGGGTACAGTTCCACAGACACTGACTCTCACTGGGGTACAGTTCCACAGGCACTGACTCTCACTGGGGTACAGTTCCACAGACACTGACTCTCACTGGGGTACTGTTCCACAGGCACTGACTCTCACTGGGTTACAGTTCCACAGACACTGACTCTCACTGGGGTACAGTTCCACAGACACTGACTCTCACTGGGGTACAGTTCCACAGACACTGACTCTCACAGGGGTACAGTTCCACAGACACTGACTCTCACTGGGGTACAGTTCCACAGGCACTGACTCTCACAGGGTACAGTTCCACAGGCACTGACTCTCACTGGGGTACTGTTCCACAGACACTGACTCTCACTGGGGTACAGCTCCACAGACACTGACTCTCACTGGGGTACAGTTCCACAGACACTGACTCTCACTCGGGTACAGTTCCACAGACACGGACTCTCACTGCGGTACAGTTCCACAGACACTGACTCTCACTGGGGTATAGTTCCACAGACACTGACTCTCACTGGGGTACAGTTCTACAGACACTGACTCTCACTGGGGTACAGTTCCACAGACTCTGACTCTCACTGGGGTACAGTTCCACAGACACTGACTCTCACTGAGGTACAGTTCCACAGGCACTGACTCTCACTGGGGTACAGTTCCACAGGCACTGACTCTCACTGGGGTACAGTTCCACAGACACTGACTCTCACTGGGGTACAGTTTCACAGACACTGACTCTCACTGGGGTACAGTTCCACAGACACTGACTCTCACTGGGGTACAGTTCCACAGGCACTGACTCTCACTGGGGTACAGTTCCACAGACACTGACTCTCACTGGGGTACAGTTCCACTGGCACTGGCTCTCACTGGGGTACAGTTCCACAGACGCTGCCTCTCACTGGGGTACAGTTCCACAGACACGGACTCTCACTGGGGTGTGGGTTCCATAGACACTGACTCTCACTGGGTTACAGTTCCACAGACACCGACTCTCACTGGGGTACAGTTCCACAGACACTGACTCTCACTGGGGTACAGTTCCACAGGCACTGACTCTCACTGGGGTACAGTTCCACAGACACTGACTCTCACTGGGGTACAGTTCCACAGGCACTGACTCTCACTGGGGTACAGTTCCACAGGCACTGACTCTCACTGGGGTACAGTTCCACTGACACTCACTTTCACTGGGGTACAGTTACACAGGCACTGACTCTCACTGGGGTACAGTTCCACAGGCACTGACTCTCACTGGGGAACGGTTCCACAGACACTGACTCTCACTGGGGTACAGTTCCACAGACACTGACTCTCACTGGGGTACTGATTCCACAGACACTGACTCTCAGTGGAGTACAGTTCCACAGACACTGACTCTCACTGGGGTACAGTTCCACAGGCACTGACTCTCACTGGGGTACAGTTCCACAGACACTGACTCTCACTGGGGTACAGTTCCACAGACACTGACTCTCAATGGGGTACAGTTCCACAGACACTGACTCTCACTGGGGTACAGTTCCACAGACACTGACTCTCACTGGGGTACAGTTCCACAGGCACTGACTCTCACTGGGGTACAGTTCCACAGACACTGACTCTCACTGGGGTACAGTTCCACAGACACTGACTCTTACTGGGGTAAAGTTCCACAGACACTGACTCTCACTGGGGTACAGTTCCACAGGCAGTGACTCTCACTGGGGTACAGTTCCACAGACACTGACTCTCACTGGGGTACAGTTCCACAGACACGGACTCTCACTGGGGTACAGTTCCACAGACACTGACTCTCACTGGCGTACAGTTCCACAAACACTGACTCTTACTGGGGTACAGTTCCACAGACACTGACTCTCACTGGGGTACAGTTCCACAGGCACTGACTCTCACTGGTGTACAGTTCCACAGAGACTGACTCTCACTGGGGTACAGTTCCACAGACACTGACTCTCACTGGCGTACAGTTCCACAGACACTGACTCTCAATGGGGTACAGTTCCACAGACACTGACTCTCACTGGGGTACAGTTCCACAGGCACTGACTCTCACTGGGGTACAGTTCCACAGACACTGACTCTCACTGGGGTCCTGTTCCACAGGCACTGACTCTCACTGGGTTACAGTTCCACAGACACTGACTCTCACTGGGGTACAGTTCCACAGACACTGACTCTCACTGGGGTACAGTTCCACAGACACTGACTCTCACAGGGGTACAGTTCCACAGACACTGACTCTCACTGGCGTACAGTTCCACAGGCACTGACTCTCACAGGGTACAGTTCCACAGGCACTGACTCTCACTGGGGTACAGTTCCACAGACACTGACTCTCACTGGGGTACAGTTCCACAGTCCCTGACTCTCACTGGGGTACAGTTCCACAGACACTGACTCTCACTCGGGTACAGTTCCACAGACACGGACTCTCACTGGGGTACAGTTCCACAGACACTGACTCTCACTGGGGTATAGTTCCACAGACACTGACTCTCACTGGGGTACAGTTCTACAGACACTGACTCTCACTGGGGTACAGTTCCACAGACTCTGACTCTCACTGGGGTACAGTTCCACAGACACTGACTCTCACTGGGGTACAGTTCCACAGGCACTGACTCTCACTGGGGTACAGTTCCACAGGCACTGACTCTCACTGGGGTACAGTTCCACAGACACTGACTCTCACTGGGGTACAGTTTCACAGACACTGACTCTCACTGGGGTACAGTTCCACAGACACTGACTCTCACTGGGGTACAGTTCCACAGGCACTGACTCTCACAGGGTACAGTTCCACAGGCACTGACTCTCACTGGGGTACTGTTCCACAGACACTGACTCTCACTGGGGTACAGCTCCACAGACACTGACTCTCACTGGGGTACAGTTCCACAGACACTGACTCTCACTCGGGTACAGTTCCACAGACACTGACTCTCACTGTGGTACATTTCCACAGGCACTGACTCTCACTAGGGTACAGTTCCACAGACATTGACTCTCACTGGGGTACAGTTCCACAGGCACTGACTCTCACTGGGGTACAGTTCCACAGACACTGACTCTCACTGGCGTACAGTTGCACAGACACTGACTCTCAATGGGGTACAGTTCCACAGACACTGACTCTCACTGGGGTACAGTTCCACAGGCACTGACTCTCACTGGGGTACAGTTCCACAGACACTGACTCTCACTGGGGTACTGTTCCACAGGCACTGACTCTCACTGGGTTACAGTTCCACAGACACTGACTCTCACTGGGGTACAGTTCCACAGACACTGACTCTCACTGGGGTACAGTTCCACAGACACTGACTCTCACAGGGGTACAGTTCCACAGACACTGACTCTCACTGGGGTACAGTTCCACAGGCACTGACTCTCACAGGGTACAGTTCCACAGGCACTGACTCTCACTGGGGTACTGTTCCACAGACACTGACTCTCACTGGGGTACAGCTCCACAGACACTGACTCTCACTGGGGTACAGTTCCACAGACACTGACTCTCACTCGGGTACAGTTCCACAGACACGGACTCTCACTGGGGTACAGTTCCACAGACACTGACTCTCACTGGGGTATAGTTCCACAGACACTGACTCTCACTGGGGTACAGTTCTACAGACACTGACTCTCACTGGGGTACAGTTCCACAGACTCTGACTCTCACTGGGGTACAGTTCCACAGACACTGACTCTCACTGAGGTACAGTTCCACAGGCACTGACTCTCACTGGGGTACAGTTCCACAGGCACTGACTCTCACTGGGGTACAGTTCCACAGACACTGACTCTCACTGGGGTACAGTTTCACAGACACTGACTCTCACTGGGGTACAGTTCCACAGACACTGACTCTCACTGGGGTACAGTTCCACAGGCACTGACTCTCACTGGGGTACAGTTCCACAGACACTGACTCTCACTGGGGTACAGTTCCACTGGCACTGGCTCTCACTGGGGTACAGTTCCACAGACGCTGCCTCTCACTGGGGTACAGTTCCACAGACACGGACTCTCACTGGGGTGTGGGTTCCATAGACACTGACTCTCACTGGGTTACAGTTCCACAGACACTGACTCTCACTGGGGTACAGTTCCACAGACACTGACTCTCACTGGGGTACAGTTCCACAGGCACTGACTCTCACTGGGGTACAGTTCCACAGACACTGACTCTCACTGGGGTACAGTTCCACAGGCACTGACTCTCACTGGGGTACAGTTCCACAGGCACTGACTCTCACTGGGGTACAGTTCCACTGACACTCACTTTCACTGGGGTACAGTTACACAGGCACTGACTCTCACTGGGGTACAGTTCCACAGGCACTGACTCTCACTGGGGAACAGTTCCACAGACACTGACTCTCACTGGGGTACAGTTCCACAGACACTGACTCTCACTGGGGTACTGATTCCACAGACACTGACTCTCAGTGGAGTACAGTTCCACAGACACTGACTCTCACTGGGGTACAGTTCCACAGGCACTGACTCTCACTGGGGTACAGTTCCACAGACACTGACTCTCACTGGGGTACAGTTCCACAGACACTGACTCTCAATGGGGTACAGTTCCACAGACACTGACTCTCACTGGGGTACAGTTCCACAGACACTGACTCTCACTGGGGTACAGTTCCACAGGCACTGACTCTCACTGGGGTACAGTTCCACAGACACTGACTCTCACTGGGGTACAGTTCCACAGACACTGACTCTTACTGGGGTAAAGTTCCACAGACACTGACTCTCACTGGGGTACAGTTCCACAGGCAGTGACTCTCACTGGGGTACAGTTCCACAGACACTGACTCTCACTGGGGTACAGTTCCACAGACACGGACTCTCACTGGGGTACAGTTCCACAGACACTGACTCTCACTGGCGTACAGTTCCACAAACACTGACTCTTACTGGGGTACAGTTCCACAGACACTGACTCTCACTGGGGTACAGTTCCACAGGCACTGACTCTCACTGGTGTACAGTTCCACAGACACTGACTCTCACTGGGGTACAGTTCCACAGACACTGACTCTCACTGGCGTACAGTTCCACAGACACTGACTCTCAATGGGGTACAGTTCCACAGACACTGACTCTCACTGGGGTACAGTTCCACAGGCACTGACTCTCACTGGGGTACAGTTCCACAGACACTGACTCTCACTGGGGTACTGTTCCACAGGCACTGACTCTCACTGGGTTACAGTTCCACAGACACTGACTCTCACTGGGGTACAGTTCCACAGACACTGACTCTCACTGGGGTACAGTTCCACAGACACTGACTCTCACAGGGGTACAGTTCCACAGACACTGACTCTCACTGGGGTACAGTTCCACAGGCACTGACTCTCACAGGGTACAGTTCCACAGGCACTGACTCTCACTGGGGTACAGTTCCACAGACACTGACTCTCACTGGGGTACAGTTCCACAGACACTGACTCTCACTGGGGTACAGTTCCACAGACACTGACTCTCACTCGGGTACAGTTCCACAGACACGGACTCTCACTGGGGTACAGTTCCACAGACACTGACTCTCACTGGGGTATAGTTCCACAGACACTGATTCTCACTGGGGTACAGTTCTACAGACACTGACTCTCACTGGGGTACAGTTCCACAGACTCTGACTCTCACTGGGGTACAGTTCCACAGACACTGACTCTCACTGGGGTACAGTTCCACAGGCACTGACTCTCACTGGGGTACAGTTCCACAGGCACTGACTCTCACTGGGGTACAGTTCCACAGACACTGACTCTCACTGGGGTACAGTTTCACAGACACTGACTCTCACTGGGGTACAGTTCCACAGACACTGACTCTCACTGGGGTACAGTTCCACAGGCACTGACTCTCACTGGGGTACAGTTCCACAGACACTGACTCTCACTGGGGTACAGTTCCACTGGCACTGGCTCTCACTGGGGTACAGTTCCACAGACACTGCCTCTCACTGGGGTACAGTTCCACAGACACGGACTCTCACTGGGGTATGGGTTCCATAGACACTGACTCTCACTGGGGTACAGTTCCACAGACACTGACTCTCACTGGGGTACAGTTCCACAGACACTGACTCTCACTGGGGTACAGTTCCACAGGCACTGACTCTCACTGGGGTACAGTTCCACAGACACTGACTCTCACTGGGGTACAGTTCCACAGGCACTGACTCTCACTGGTGTACAGTTCCACAGACACTGACTCTCACTGGGGTACAGTTCCACAGACACTGACTCTCACTGGCGTACAGTTCCACAGACACTGACTCTCAATGGGGTACAGTTCCACAGACACTGACTCTCACTGGGGTACAGTTCCACAGGCACTGACTCTCACTGGGGTACAGTTCCACAGACACTGACTCTCACTGGGGTACAGTTCCACAGGCACTGACTCTCACTGGGGTACAGTTCCACAGACACTGACTCTCACTGGGGTACAGTTCCACAGACACTGACTCTCACTGGGGTACAGTTCCACAGACACTGACTCTCACAGGGGTACAGTTCCACAGACACTGACTCTCACTGGGGTACAGTTCCACAGGCACTGACTCTCACAGGGTACAGTTCCACAGGCACTGACTCTCACTGGGGTACAGTTCCACAGACACTGACTCTCACTGGGGTACAGTTCCACAGACACTGACTCTCACTGGGGTACAGTTCCACAGACACTGACTCTCACTCGGGTACAGTTCCACAGACACGGACTCTCACTGGGGTACAGTTCCACAGACACTGACTCTCACTGGGGTACAGTTCCACAGACACTGACTCTCACTGGGGTACAGTTCCAGACACTGACTCTCACTGGGGTACAGTTCCACAGGCACTGACTCTCACTGGGGTACAGTTCCACAGACACTGACTCTCACTGTGGTACAGTTCCACAGGCACTGGCTCTCACTGGGGTACAGTTCCACAGACACTGCCTCTCACTGGGGTACAGTTCCACAGACACGGACTCTCACTGGGGTATGGGTTCCATAGACACTGACTCTCACTGGGGTACAGTTCCACAGACACTGACTCTCACTGGTGTACAGTTCCACAGACACTGACTCTCACTGGGGTACAGTTCCACAGGCACTGACTCTCACTGGGGTACAGTTCCACAGACACTGACTCTCACTGGGGTACAGTTCCACAGGCACTGACTCTCACTGGGGTACAGTTCCACAGGCACTGACTCTCACTGGGGTGCAGTTCCACAGGCACTGACTCTCACTGGGGAACAGTTCCACAGACACTGACTCTCACTGGGGTACAGTTCCACAGACACTGACTCTCACTGGGGTACAGTTCCACAGACACTGACTCTCACTGGGGTACAGTTCCACAGACACTGACTCTCACTGGGGTACTGATTCCACAGACACTGACTCTCAGTGGGGTACAGTTCCACAGACACTGACTCTCACTGGGGTACAGTTCCACAGGCACTGACTCTCACTGGGGTACAGTTCCACAGACACTGACTCTCACTGGGGTACAGTTCCACAGACACTGACTCTCACTGGGGTACAGTTCCACAGACACTGACTCTCACTGGGGTACAGTTCCAGAGGCACTGACTCTCACTGGGGTACAGTTCCACAGACACTGACTCTCACTGGGGTACAGTTCCACAGACACTGACTCTCACTGGGGTACAGTTCCACAGGCACTGACTCTCACAGGGGTACATTTCCACAGACACTGACTCTGGGACAGTGGGAAACCCCGTTTCCTTGACGTTAATATTTTGTCGGTGCGCCAATGACGAATCTTATGTCGGTGCCCGCCTGCTTTTATCGGGAGCCTTGTCGAGGGCCTGAATCGCTGCCATTAATATTATGGAATGCAGTGGGTTTGAGTCGGGATGTAGAATTTCAAGGTTTCACTCTTCGTCCGTCCGTCCCTCTCCTGTCTGTCAGAATTGGCGGTGGGTGTGGGAAGGTGGGCGGAACGGGTTAAAATTGAGGCCAATCAGTTAAAACCAGACACAACTAGATCTAACCAGTCACAAGCAATGCTCCCGCGAGTGTGCGGCCCCGCAGGAAACACAACATCCCGCGAAGGCCACTCACCAGCTTTTACACTGTAAATACCGTGAATGTGTAGAAATTTAAAGGGACCGTGCATTAAAACAAACAGGCCGCGCAGAACAAATCGCAGCTAACAGGGTGCATTGGTCACATCCACAGTCACTCCCAGGCTCAACCAGTCACTCCCAGGCTCAACCAGTCACTCCCAGGCTCAACCAGTCACTCCCAGGCTCAACCAGTCACAACCAGGCTCAACGAGTCACAACCAGGCTCAACGAGTCACAACCAGGCTCAACCAGTCTCTCCCAGGCTCAACCAGTCACAACCAGGCTCAACCAGTCACAACCAGGCTCAACCAGTCTCTCCCAGGCTCAACGAGTCACAACCAGGCTCAACCAGTCTCTCCCAGGCTCAATGAGTCACAACCAGGCTCAACTAGTCACAACCAGGCTCAACCAGTCTCTCCCAGGCTCAACTAGTCACAACCAGGCTCAACCAGTCACTCCCAGGCTCAACTAGTCACAACCAGGCTCAACCAGTCACAACCAGGCTCAACCAGTCACTCCCAGGCTCAACCAGTCACGTCCCCCATGTACTGGTTGGCTGAGCAGAGTAAAAACCGCGACAGAAATGAATCTCCAACTTGTTTCTCTGGTCTGTCCTGACCTCCGGTAACGCTGTGACATAACGGAAGAGCAGAATTACTGCGACCAATCCCACTCCCAGTGGGGGTTCTGATTAACCAGCAACACAAATTTCTCTGACTCCTCATTACCACCCGTCTGGTTTCGCTAACTGGACAACCTGTCTGTTTAGTTCCAAATATTGGCTGATCATGTTTGGATTTACATTATTGATTTTTTTATTGATGGCTCCCTTGACGCCTCAGTTAGTAATGACAGGAAGGCAAGCAGGGCTCCGAGGTCGTGGGTTCAACTCCAGACCTGTGCCTGGTTGGCTGGTCTCACCTGGGCTGTGGTAAGACGGCTACAATTGGACTCAGTGTCATGGGATAGCGGGAGGAAGCAAAATAGCATCAGATAGGGTTTGATTGCCACCCAGTGACTCTTGATAGAAAGTGTGTGTGATCATGGAATCCAAGAACCAGAGTTTGCAGCACAGAATGAGGCCATTCAGCCCATCCCATCTATTTCAACTCTAGAGCAATCCAAAGCTAACCCCGCGAGACTGCACTCTCCCCGTGTCCCTGTATCTTCCTCTGTTTTGAATGTTTAGCCAATTTCCCCTTTAAAGATGCAATGGTCTCTGTCTCAACCACTCCCTGTGGAAAAGTGCTGTGTGCTCCAACAGCCCTCTGTGTAAAGACATTTCTCCCAACCACTCTCCTCACATAAGGTATTGCGCTGTGATAACTTCCACAGTCAACTAGCCTGCTGACTCCTGCTGACTGAGCTCAGGCATGACGTATGGCCCTGAACAATCCATGCCCACCTCCGTAATGTCGCCATCTCCACCCCTGCCGCAGCCCATCCGCTGAAACCCTCACCCAAGTCTTTGTTACCGCCAGACTCGACTATTCCAATGCTCTCCTGGCCGACCTCCCATCTTCCACCGTCCGTAAACTTCAGCTCATCCAAAACTCTGCTGCCCCGTGTCCTAACTCGCACCAAGTCCCGTTCACCCATCACCCCCTGTGCTCACTGCCCTGTGTCCTAACTCGCACCAAGTCCCGTTCACCCATCACCCCCTGTGCTCACTGCCCCGTGTCCTAACTCGCACCAAGTCCCGTTCACCCATCACCCCCTGTGCTCACTGCCCCGTGTCCTAACTCGCACCAAGTCCCATTCACCCATCACCCCCTGTGCTCACTGCCCGTATCCTAACTCGCACCAAGTCCCGTTCACCCATCACCCCCTGTGCTCACTGCCCCGTGTCCTAACTCGCACCAAGTCCCGTTCACCCATCACCCCCTGTGCTCGCTGCCCCGTGTCCTAACTCGCACCAAGTCCCGTTCGCCCATCACCCCCTGTGCTCACTGCCCCGTGTCCTAACTCGCACCAAGTCCCGTTCACCCATCACTCCCTGTGCTCACTGCCCCGTGTCCTAACTCACACCCAGTCCCGTTCACCCATCACCCCCTGTGCTCACTGCCCCGTGTCCTAACTCGCACCAAGTCCCGTTCACCCATCACCCCCTGTGCTCACTGCCCCGTGTCCTAACTCGCACCAAGTCCCATTCACCCATCACCCCCTGTGCTCACTGCCCCGTGTCCTAACTCGCACCAAGTCCCATTCACCCATCACCCCCTGTGCTCACTGCCCCGTGTCCTAACTCGCACCAAGTCCCGTTCACCCATCACCCCCTGTGCTCACTGCCCCGTGTCCTAACTCGCACCAAGTCCCGTTCACCCATCACCCCCTGTGCTCACTGCCCCGTGTCCTAACTCGCACCAAGTCCCGTTCACCCATCACCCCCTGTGCTCACTGCCCCGTGTCCTAACTCGCACCAAGTCCCGTTCACCCATCACCCCTTGTGCTCACTGTCCCGTGTCCTAACTCGCACCAAGTTCCGTTCACCCACCACCCCCTGTGCTCACTGCCCCGTGTCCTAACTCACACCCAGTCCCGTTCACCCACCACCCCCTGTGCTCACTGCCCCGTGTCCTAACTCACACCCAGTCCCGTTCACCCATCACCCCTGTGCTCGCTGACCTACATTGGCTCCCGGTCCGGCAACGCCTCGAATTTAAAATTCTCATCCTTGTTTTCAAATCACTCCGTGGCCTCCTCCCTCCCTGTCTCTGTAACCTCCTCCAGCCCTACAACCTCCGAGATCTCAGCGCTCCTCCAATTCTGGCCTCTTGAGCGTCCTCGACTTCCTTCGCTCCACCATTGGCGGCCGTGCCTTCAGCTGTCTGGGCCCTGAACTCTGGAATTCCCTCCCTAAACCTCTCCGTGTCTCCGCCTCTCTCTCCTCCTTAAAATCTACCTCTTTGACCAAGCTACTGGTCACCTGTCCTAATATCTCCTTATGTGGCTCGGTGTCAAATTTTGTTGGATAATCGCTCCAGTGAAGCACCGTGGGACATTTTCCTTTGTTAAAGGTGCTGTATAAATGCAAGGTGTTGTTGTAGTTTGGCTGAGTCTGTCACCGGGTATCAGGGGAGGAGGACAGAAAACTGCAAATAAAATAAAAGAGAATCTTTGTGAAACGGGGATTCGGGGCTGCAGCGATTGGTGATCAGGGCTGTGGCTGATCCACTGCAGGAGCTGCACTGTGATTGCACTGGTTAAAGCAGGCACTGCCACCTGGTGTTTAAATGTAGATACTGCAGCTGTAAGTTTATAAAAAGATTTAAAGGGACATTTTCTCAGTGGTTCACCAGCCAACCTGATGATGTCATCGCAGTCAAACCGGTCACTGGCCTTTGAGGGGCATTCCCACTGACTGGCGTTCTGCATCGTGTCACATGGATAGTGTTATGATTGGGCTCAGTGTCAGTCGTGGCTCAGTGGGTGGCACGCTCGTCTCTGAGTCAGAAGGTCGTGGGTTCAAAGTCCCACTCCAGAGGCTTGAGCACAAATCCAGGCTGACACTCCAGTGCAGTGCTGAGGGAGTGCTGCACTGTTGGAGGTGCCGTCTTTCAGATGAGACATTAAAATGAGGTCCCGTCAGCTCTCTCAGATGGTTGTAAAAGATCCCACGGCACTATTTGAAGACGAGCAGGGAGTTCTCCCCGGTGTCCTGGGACCAATATTTATCCCTCAACCAACATCACTAAAACAGATTATCTGGTCATTATCACATTTCTGTTTGTGGGAGCTTGCTGTGTGCAAATTGGCTGTCACGTTTCCTACATTACAACAGTGACTACACTTCAAAAAGTACTTCATTGGCTGTGAAGCGCTTTGGGATGTCCAGTGGTCGTGAAAGGTGTTATAGAAATGCAAGTCTTTGTTTCTTTAACTGAGAGACTATGCAGTCTGTCCCAGGAGTGTCAAACATTATCTGCCAAACCTGTTTTACATTCAGGTTTAGACTCACTTTAATCGGTTCAAGCAACGGCAGGCCCTTTGTTTTCCTGAGCTAAGTTGGCTCTGGGCAGAATGCAGTCTGACCAGTTCCCACAGGCCAATCTGTTTAGTTTCTGCCTCAGTCTCGACACCAGCCTGACACAGGAGGCACAGAATCTCTGCTAGAACCTGGGCCTAGAATCTCCGCAGGGTACCGCCCAGCCCAGGAATCCACAACCAGCCACAGATACACTGAGCAGCCCAGCTTACCCTGACCCCCAACCCCGCCAGCCCGGACACCCCAGACCCCCTCCCCTCCCCGCCCTGCCCCCGAACACACCACCGGGACTGGGACCGAGCCACACTGACCGGGACTGGGACCGAGCCACACTGACCGGGAGTTAGACCGGGCCACACTCACCGGGACTGGGACCGAGCCACACTGACCAGGAGTTAGACCGAGCCACACTGACCGGGAGTTAGACCGAGCCACACTGACCGGGAGTTAGACCGAACCACACTGACCGGGAGTTAGACCGTGTCACACTGACCGGGAGTTAGACCGAGTCACACTGACCGGGACTGGGACCGGGCCACACTGACCAGCACGGAGGGAGGGAGCCACACTGACCAGGAGTTAGACCGAGCCACACTGACCAGGAGTTAGACCGAGCCACACTGACCGGGAGTTAGACCGAGCCACACTGACCGGGAGTTAGACCGAGCCACACTGACCGGGAGTTAGACCGTGTCACACTGACCGGGAGTTAGACCGAGCCACACTGACCGGGACTGGGACCGGGCCACACTGACCAGCACGGAGGGAGGGAGCCACGCTGACCAGGAGTTAGACCGAGTCACACTGACCGGGAGTTAGACCGAGCCACACTGACCGGGAGTTAGACCGTGTCACACTGACCGGGAGTTAGACCGAGCCACACTGACCGGGACTGGGACCGGGCCACACTGACCAGCACGGAGGGAGGGAGCCACACTGACCAGGAGTTAGACCGAGTGACACTGACCGGGAGTTAGACTGAGCCACACTGACCGGAAGTTAGACCGAGTCGCACTGACCGGCATGGAGGGAGGGAGCCACACTGACCGGGACTGGGACTGGGCCACACTGCCGGGAGTTAGACCGAGCCACACTGACCGGGAGTTAGACCGAGCCACACTGACCGGGAGTTAGACCAAGCCACACTGACTGGGAGTTAGACCGTGTCACACTGACCGGGAGTTAGACCGAGCCACACTGACTGGGACCGGGCCACACTGACCAGCACAGAGGGAGGGAGCCGCACTGACCAGGAGTTAGACCGAGTCACACTGACCGGGAGTTAGACCGAGCCACACTGACCGGGAGTTAGACCGAGTCGCACTGACCGGCACGGAGGGAGGGAGCCACACTGACCGGGACTGGGACTGGGCCACACTGCCGGGAGTTAGACCGAGCCACACTGACCAGCACAGAGGGAGGGAGCCACACTGACCAGCACGGAGGGAGGGAGCCGATCTCTGAAGGATGGAGGGTTCTGTAACCCCTGTTTGCTGCACTGTCATCAGCTGCCTGAAGGTGTGGAGAGAGGGTCAGGAATCCCAGGAATGTTGTTTATTATAATAACCTCGCCCTGAGCGTCACTTGCAGATCGGGAGGGGCAGGATGACAAAGGGATTTAAAGAATTTTAAATTTCAAGGCTTTGGGAGAGCAGGAACCAGCGAGAACAGGGTGATGGGTGAGCGGGACCTGGTACGGGATAGACACGGATTTACTGAAAGCTTATGTGTGTAAACGGGATTCCACCGCACTTCTAGCAAAGCTGGAGCCGAGGAACAGTCGGAGCAAATCCCTGCCCCAGGTCAATTTTTAATAACAAGTTCGGGAGGTGGTTGAGGTAAAGGGATAGGGAAAGATGGTGGGGATTAGGGATTAGCATTACCGTGGAGGGTAAACAGCAGCATGGACCGAGTTGGGCTGAATGGCCTGTTTCCGTGCTGTAATTTCTGTGTGATTCTGACTCAGAAAGGGAGGGAGTGAATAAAAAGACTGAGAGAGCCTCAGAGAAGGAGGGAAAAGGACTGGGAGAGAGAGAGTGCTGAGCTTTAAGAAGCCTATCTGGAGTGAACAGGAAAGACTGACTAGAAAAATATAGAACAAATGAATAAATTGAGATGAATCTGGGATTGAATCAGATTTCCTCACACATCTGTTCAGCAACAAGAAGTTCCAAGTTCCTGTACACAGTGTTGGGGCCCAACCCTGCCACCAAACATCTGTAGACAACAAGTTACAGAAACAGTGACAACATTAGGGATGGGCATTAGCATTTAAAATATCGCACAAGAGGCTGTTGCACGACCTGCACACTAATATCACAAACAACAACTTCCTGTGGGGGTGTGTGTGTGTAAAGAAAAGAAAGACTTGCATTTCTATAGCGCCTTTCACCACCTCAGGTCGTTGCAAAGTGCTTTACAGCCAATGAAGTACTTTTTAAAATGTAGTCACTGTTGAAATGTAGGAAACGCGGCAGCCAATTTGCGCACAGCAAGCTCCCACAAACAGCAATGTGATAATGACCAGATAATCTATTTTAGTGATGTTGGTTGAGGGATAACAACAAGGGAGGATTCGCTATTGGATTCACTATTGGATCTAGTAATAGGGACTGAACCAGGGCAGATAAGAGAAGTAAAAGTAGGGGAACATCTAGGCAATAGTGAGCATAATATAATACGTTTTAAGATAATAATTGAGAAGGACATAGGTATGACAAAGACCAAGGTAATAGATTGGAGAAAAGCTGATTTTTGAGGGGCTGAGAATAGAACTTGGGAAAATAAAATGGACAACAGTATTGGCAAACAATGATGTAGAACAGCAATGGGAAACATTTAAAACAGTGTTCAACGGAGTCCAGGAAAAATATATTCCGCCAATAAACAAGAACACTGTGGATGAATAAAACCATAAGGGAAAAATTGAGGGTAAGGAAAGAGGCAGACATTAAGTACGATAGCAAAATACTGCGGATGCTGGAAATCCGAAAAAACAACAGAAAACGCTGGAAAAACTCAGCAGGTCAGGGCAGCATCCGTGGAGAGAGAAAGAGAGTCAACGTTTCAGGTCGAAGACCCTTCGTCAGAACTGGAAAAAAGCAAGAAGAGGGATAGATTGTAAAGCAAGTGGGGGCTGGGAAAAGGGGAAGGGGATGAAAGAACAAAAGGGAAGGTCAGCGACAGGATAGAGAGCGGGAGAGATTGAGAGACATTCAAGGAACAAAGGATGGCTCTGGGTGAAGTGTGAATGGCGCCGGCAGAATGAAGGACAGCTGCCATGTGGGAGGGAAGAAAAAAGCCCAGACGAACGTGTGGATTAAAAAAAGAAAGGGAAAATATATTATATATATATGTGTGATAGGGGCCGAGGTTATGGTTTGAAGTTGTTGAACTCTACGTTGAGTCCAGAGGGCTGCAAAGTGCCTAATCGAAAGATGAGGTGCTGTTCCTCGAGCTTACGCTGAGCTTCCGTGGAACAATGCAAGAGGCCCGAGGACGGTGAGATCTGAGTGGGACTGGGGCGGTGAATTAAAGTGACAGGCCACCAGGAGCTCGGGGTCACCCTTACGGACTGAATGGAGGTATTCCGCAAAGCGGTTACCCAATCTGCGTTTGGTCTCTCCAATGTAGAGGAGACCACATCGTGAGCAGCGAATACAGTATACTAGATTGCAGGAAGTACAAGTAAATCGCTGTTTCACCTGGAAGGGGTGTTTGGAGCCCTGGACAGTGGGAAGGGGTGAGGTATAAGGGCATGTGTTGCATCTCCTGCGCTTGCACGGGAAAGTGCCGGGCGAAGGGGAAGG
This sequence comes from Somniosus microcephalus, assembly GCF_052327205.1. Lineage (NCBI taxonomy): Eukaryota > Metazoa > Chordata > Chondrichthyes > Squaliformes > Somniosidae > Somniosus > Somniosus microcephalus. Next base: position 3,555,251 of record NC_141012.1, read on the forward strand.
GGTGCTGGGGGTGATAGAGGAGTGGACTAGGGTGTCGCGAAGGGAGCGGTCCCTACGGAATGCTGAAAGGGGAGGTGAGAGGAAGATGCGTTTGGTGGTGGGATCACGCTGGAGGTGGCGGAAATGGTGGAGGATGATCCGTTGAATGTGGAGGCTGGTGGGGTGAAAGGTGAGGACAAGGGGAACTCTATCGTGGTTCCGGGAGGGAGGGGCAGGGGTGAGGGCAGAAGTGCGGATGATAGAACGGACACGGTCGAGGACAGTGTCAACCACAGTATACATGGACAGCAGGGGAGAGCATGATAAGGGAGAATATGAAGGGATTGGGAGAGAAGTCAAAAAAACAATTAGGAAGGCAAAGAGGAACTATGAAATTAAATTATCAAGGAACATAAAACAAAATAGTAAAATATTTTATAGGCACATAAATAAAAAAAGGAAGGTCGGGATGGGAATAGGGCCATTAAGGGATGGACAGGATAATACCACAGGCAGCAATAGAGAGATGGCAGAAATATTAAATAATTACTTTGCTTCAGTATTTACCAGGGAGATAGAACAGGTGGAGATGACATTGGATGATGAGATTAGTAATGAGTTAACTGCATTTAAAATAAAATGAGGAGATATATTAAATGAACTAATGAAACTCAAAGAGGATAAAACCCCTGGTCCGGACGGATTACATCCGTGCATTTTAACAGAATCTAGGAAGAGATAGCAGAGGCATTACTACATACATTTAATAATTCATTAGAAAAAGGTGTAGTGCCAGAGGACTGGCAGATAGCTAACGTAATACCTATATTTAAGAAGGGGGATAGAATATGTCCAGGGAATTATAGACCAGTCAGCTCAACATTGGTGGTTGGAAAAATAATGGAATCCCTACTAAAGGAGAAAATAGAACATCTAGAAATGAAAAAATATAATAATAAATAGTATGGATTTCAAAAGGGAAAGTCTTGCTTGACCAACCTAATTTCATTTTTTGAAGAGGTAACAGAGAGAGTAGACAAGGTTAATGCAGTAGATGTAATTTATCTAGATTTTCAAAAGGCCCTCGATAAGGTACCCCATAATAGACTAATGAATATGGTCAGAGAATGCAGAGTCAGGGGACAAGTAGCAGAATGGATTGCTGGCCGGCTTCAAGACAGAAAGCAGAGAGTGGGAGTAAAGGGTAGCTATTCACAGTGGCAGAAGGTGGGTAGTGGTGTTCCACAAGGATCAGTGCTGGGACCACTGCTGTTCACAATTTACATTAACGATTTAGACTTTGGAATCAAAAACACAATTTCTAAATTTGCGGACGACACCAAACTGGGGGGGATAGTCAATACTGAGGAGAACTGCAACAAATTACAGGGGGACATTAATAAACTTGCAGAATGGGCAAATAATTGGCAAATGCAGTTCAACACAGATAAATGTGAGGTATTACATTTTGGTAAGAAAAACAGGGAGGTCACATATCACTTGGAAAATAAGAATCTAAATGGGGTAGAGGAACAAAGGGATCTCGGAGTACAAATACACAAATCACTAAAAGTATCGACGCAGGTTAACAAGGCCATAAAAAAAGCAAACCAAGCACTAGGGTTTATTTCTATGGGATAGAATTGAAAAGTTGTGAAGTTATGCTAAACTTGTATCGAACCTTGGTTAGACCACACTTGGAGTACTGCGTACAGTTCTGGTCGCCATATTAAAAAAAGGATATAGAGGTACTGGAGAGGGTGCAGAGATGATTTACAAGGATGATAACAGAAATGCGAGGGTACACCTATCAGGAAAGGATGAACAGGCTGGGTCTCTTTTCGCTTGAAAAAAGAAGGCTGAGGGGTGACCTAATAGAGGTCTTTAAAATTATGAAAGGTTTATGATAGAGTTGATACAGAGAGTGTTTCCACTTGTGGGGAAGAGCATAACTAGAGGCCATCAATATAAGATAGTCACCAAGAAATCAAATAGGGAATTCAGAAGAAACTTCTTTTCCCAAAGAGTGGTGAGAATGTGGAACTCGCTACCACAGGGAGTGGTTGAAGCGAATAGTATAGATGCATTTAAGGGGAGGCTGGACAAGCATATGAGGGAGAAGGAATAGAGGGTTATGCTGATAGATTTAGATGAGGAAAGACGGGAGGAGGCTCGAGTGGAGCATAAACACCGGCATGGACTGGTTGGGCCAAATGGCCTGTTTCTGTGCTGTATATACGATGTAATCCTATGTAATATATATTGGCCAGGACACTGGGGAGAACTCCCATGCTTTTCTTCGATATAGTGCCATGCAATCTTTTCCGTCCATCTGAGAGGACAGACGAGGCCTCGGTTTAACGTCTCACCTGAAAGACGGCACCTCCAACAGTGCAGCGCTCCCTCAGTACTGCCCCTCCGACAGTGCAGCACACCCTCAGTACTGCCCCTCTGACAGTGCAGCGCTCCCTCAGTACTGCCTTTCCAACAGTGTGGCGCTCCCTCAGTACTGCCCCTCCAACAGTGCGGCACACCCTCAGTACTGCCCCTCTGACAGTGCAGCGCTCCCTCAATACTGCCCCTCCGACAGTGCAGCGCTCCTTCAGTACTGCCCTGTGATGGAATAAGCCATATTTCAAGAGATACACCATGATATGAATAGATTTCTGACATTATTAATACATGATATACTGGGTTTAAAAATCTAAAGCCTCGGAGACACAGGCTGCAAACAGAAAACAGGCTTCTGAGATAAAGATCAGTTGATAACCCAAGTTGTAAACACAACAAGCTTTGAAATGGGAATTGATTGTTCATGCTAATACAAAGGCCCTATTGAAATAGCAGTTTGGCGCTTCCGAAAGGTGTGCGGTTTGGAACCAACACAATGAATGACCCAAGTAAAGTGTCAAGAACTAACACGTGAAACAGAAACAGAATATTAAAAAACCATGCGCCTTTGAAAAGATGACATCAAGTAAAAGAAACACCCACTGGTCAAATAGTTTTTATGTTAAACTTGGAAGACAGGAAACATAAGATTAAAAATGCAACCAATTGAGATAGCTAGAAAACAAGTAAACACTCTGGTTAAAGTGTCTTTGATTTACATGTAGTAAATATGATACCTGCAGAACACTTTGAAGATATAACTTCAATAGATGCACCAAGCAATTACATTGTTTTTGTATTGAACTCGGAACACCACGGAGTCACAACGTCTGCAAATAACTAGTTAAGGTGGTTTTAGAATTGAATGGAAAATCTTCGATAAGAATGGCATCAAATAAAGACTGCTGTCATATTGTTTTTATGATAACTATTGAACACCTAAAGGTAGAGATATAAATATGCATGCAGCAGCTAAATTGACAATAAGATCAGTAAGAATTCAACAGAGAGAATGAATAAGACAATTAACTTACATCAGCAGGAAACTTCTAAGAATAAACCACTAAAAAAAGAATATAAAAGATAGAGCTTTTCAGATGAAAAGTTAGAAGTCGGTGAACGGGCAAGCGTTTCTCAACTTCACAGGCACGCTCTGTAAGTTTTTAACTTTGAGTCTCGGGTAATCAAGGTATTTGATTTTGGTGGATGTTCTGGATTTAGAGATAAGTAAGAAATGTAGAAATGTAACGAAGTAAAGATTTGAAAATAAGGATCTCTGAGAAATAAGAAATGTAGCTAATTGTATTTTGAATTGTTAATGTTGCGACTGACTCAACAGCTGTTAAATGAATGTCGGCTCTTAAATAAATCAGTATATTTTTAGAATTGTCTCACAGAGTATTTCTGTATAAACTCGTGAACCCAATTTCTGTACACTCTTTTGTAAGGAGTTGCAGAATTCTGGGGGGTATTCTGGACCCTCATAATATCCGGAAGGTTGCAGTCTAGTTAAACTTATTAAAAGAGCTATCTGAAGGACGGTAACATCTTCAGTCGTTCCTTTCCTTTAGGGAGAGATAGCCTGAACCATTTAAGCGTCTTATAGAATTCGGCTATCTCTAACTTTAGTTGAAAGTGAACATCTGGGGAGTACGCCTGATCTGGGTAGCCCAAAAAGGGCTAGGACTTGTAATTATCCCTTCAGCCCCTCTGACAGTGCAGCGCTATCTCAGTACCACCCCTCCGACAGTGCGGCATTCCCTCAGTACTGCCCCTCCGACAGTGCGGCGCTCCCTCAGTACTGCCCCTCCGACAGTGCGGCGCTCCCTCAGTACCACCCCTCCGACAGTGCAGCGCTCCCTCAGTACTGCCCCTCCGACAGTGCGGCGCTCCCTCAGTACCACCCCTCTAACAGTGCAGCGCTCCCTCAGTACTGTCCCTCCACAGTACAGCGCTCCCTCAGTACTGCCCCTCCGACAGTGCGGCGCTCCCTCAGTACTGCCCCTCTGACAGTGCAGCGCTCCCTCAGTACTGCCCCTCCGACAGTGCGGCGCTCCCTCAGTACTGCCCCTCCGACAGTGCAGCACTCCCTCAGTATTGACCCTCCGACAGTGCAGCGTTCCCTCAGTACTGCCCCTCCAACAGTGCAGCGCTCCCTCAGTATTGACCCTCCGACAGTGCGGCGCTCCCTCAGTACTGCCCCTCCGACAGTGCGGTGCTCCCTCAGTACTGCCCCTCTGACAGTGCAGCACTCCCTCAGTGCTGCCCCTCTGACAGTGCAGCACTCCCTCAGTACTGCCCCTCCGACAGTGCAGTGTTCCCTCAGTGCTGCCCCTCTGACAATGCAGAGTTCCCTCAGTACTGCCCCTCTGACAGTGCAGCACTCCCTCAGTACTGCCCCTCTGACAGTGCAGCAATCCCTCAGTACTGCTCCTCCGACAGTGCAGCGTTCCCTCAGTACTGCCCCTCCGACAGTGCAGCACTCTCTTAGTACTGCCCCTTCGACAGAGTGGAGGAGAAGCATCTGGGAAGGTGCCGAACACCTCGAGTCTCTTCGCCGGGAGCAAGCGGAAGCCAAGTGCAGGCAGCGCAAGGAGCGCACGTCAACCCAAGCACCCCACCCACCCACCCCTTCAACCACCGTCTGCCCCACCTGTGACATAGACTGTAGGTCCCACATTGGACTCATCAGTCACCTGAGAACTCATTTTTAATGTGGAAGCAAGTGATCCTCGGTTCCGAGGGACTGCCTAAGAAGAAGTCCTGGCCAATATTTATCCCTGAACCAACATCACTAAAACAGATGATCTAGTCATTATCACATGGGATCTTGCTGAGCGCACATTAACTGCTGCGTTTCCTACATTACAACAGTGACTACACTTTAAAAAAGTACTTAATTAATTGTAAAGTGCTTTGGGACGTCCTGCGGCTGTGAAAGGCGCTGTAGAAATGCAAGTCTTTCTTTCTTCCTTGCTCCTGCTCCTGTGCAGTGTCAGGGTCCTGTGGAATGGCTGGTTTGGGCAGGGTTGGGCCGAGGGCTCTAGGGCTGGGTGTGGAGGCCTGCGATGGAAATAAGATGTGATGTGCAACAGACTAATGATTCCTGTCGAACCTGCTCGCCCTGTTTACCCAGCTCCCTGATTGGCTGTGGCTGTTGAGGCAAGCTGTGGTTTGAGCGGGGATTGCTCACATTGTCCCTGTACCCGCTCCCGGTGTGACAGTCAGTGCCTCTGCTCAGACCCCCTGCACCCACCGCCTGACCGCACTCTCACCATGAGGCTGCTCCTGCTCCTGGCATTGGCCTTCATCGCAGATGCTGCAGGTAAGTGAATTAACCGCTGATAGTGTCTCCACAATCTGTGCAATTCCTTCTACTCGCTCTCTCCCTCTCCTGCACTCCATGAATGTTTGTCCCAGTTCCTCTCGTTGTATATTTTTGTGGTGTCTGTCCATCCCTCCCTCCCTCTCACACTCCAATTCCAATTCCAATTAAAATGCTTTATTGGCATGAAAGTTTACAGAGAACACTCTTCTCTCTCCCTGTCTCTCTCTCACTCCCTGTTTCTTTCTCTCTCTCCCCCTCCTCTCCCTCTCTCTCTCCCTCTCTCTCCCTCTCTCTCTTTCTCTCTCTCCCTCCCTCCCTCTCTCTCTTTATCCCTCTCTCTCCCTCCATGTTTCTCTCTCTCTCTTTCTCCATTCCTGTGTGGCTCTCACTCACTCACTCCCTGTCCCTCTCGCTCTCCCTGTCTCTCTGTCTCTTCCTGTTTCTCTCTCTCTCCGTTCTTGTGTGGCTCTCTCTCTCACTCCCCGTTTCTTTCGCTCTCTCCCCCTCCTCTCGCGCTCTCTCTCTCTCTCTCTCTTAGTTTCAGTGGCCCTAATTTTGCTTTCTCATTGATTCTAATTATTTTCCTTGCCCCTTCTTAGTTTCTTCCTGATTCTTGTTCACTCATCCTTTTGTTTCTTCTGAACATGTTTATAAAATACTATTTTTAAATGACTGCTTTAATTACCCCCTGTACCACCTCTGTACTGCCTGTACCCCCTCTGTACCCCCTGTCTGCCCCTCTGTACCCCCTCTGCCCCTCTGTACCCCCTCTCTGCCCCTCTGTACCCCCTCTCTGCCCCTCTGTACCCCCTCTCTGCCCCCAACACTATCCCACATTCGAATGTATTTTCAGGGAGGAATGTTGGGCTGTGATTAAGAATGGGATTGGAGCTCCCTCCAGTGGCTGGGTTGGTAATAGCAGCAGGCTGTGCCACAGATCCCACGGCACAATTGGAAGTAGAGCAGGGGATTCTCCCCCGTGTCCTGGGGCCAATATTTATTCCTCAACCAACATCACTAAAAATAGATGATCATATTGCTGTTTGTGGGATCTTGCTGTGTGCAAATTGGCTGCTGCTTTCCCTACATTACAACAGTGACTACACTTCAAAAGTACTTCATTGGCTGTAAAGTGCTTTGGGACGTCCTGAGGTTGTGAAAGGCGCTATAGAAATGCAAGTCTTTCCTTTAACTCAGTGGCTTCTACCTGTTCTTTACCGGACGTACAGCAGGAGACGGCTGAAGGGCCACGAATTATCAGGGTCAAAGGATTTTGTTCCCTAATTGTTCCCCCCAGCCCAGTTTCCACCCCTCCTCTGCTGTTGCTTGGTTACGGGTCCTGTGGCTACCCGCTGCCCCTTGATCCCTCACCCCAGGTGGCTGTTCGACCGTGAAGGCATCACAGTCCAGCCTGATTGTGGCCACGCGCACCCTGTAGCGGGATCTGATGGGCAGCGAATGGGAGCAGAAACACAGGCTGATTCAGAGACGCTGAGGTCAACTGTAAATCCTAACCGTTCCTTGGCTGAAGCCAAACTGCTCTTCAATGTAAAGGGTGTTTTAGGCACCCAGGTATCCCTCTCTCTCTCTCTCCTTCCCTCTCTCTCTGTCTCCTTCCCTCTCTCTCTGTCTCTCTCTCCTTCCCTCTCTCTCTCTGTCTCTCTCTCCTTCCCTCTGTCTCTCGCTCCTTCCCTCTCTCTCTCTCTCCTTCCCTCTCTCTCTGTCTCTCTCTCCTTCCCTCTCTCTCTCTGTCTCTCTCTCCTTCCCTCTGTCTCTCGCTCCTTCCCTCTCTCTCTCTCTCCTTCCCTCTCTCTGTCTCTCTCTCCTTCCCTCTCTCTCTCTGTCTCTCTCTCCTTCCCTCTCTGTCTCTCGCTCCTTCCCTCTCTCTCTCTCTCCTTCCCTCTCTCTCTCTCTCTCTCCTTTCCTCTCTCTCTCTGTCTCTCTCTCCTTCCCTCTCCAAATGGGGTGATACCGAATTTCTAGCCATCTCCCTCTCTCTCCCCCCAATCTCTCTCTCTCCCCGTCTCTTTATCTCTCTCTCTGTCTCCCAGTCTCTCTATCTCTTCCCCCAGTCTCTCTCTCTCTCTCCCCCAGTTTCTCTCTCTCTCCCCCGTCTCTCTCTCTCTCTCCCCCAGTCTCCCAGTCTCTCCCTCCTCCAGTCTCTCTCTCCCCCAATCTCTCTCTCGCGCTCTCTCTCTCTCTATCTCCCCAGTCTCTCTCTCTCCCCAGTCTCTCTCTCCCTTCCCCCGTCTCTCTCTCTCTCTCTCCTCCTCAGTCTCTCTCTCTCTCTCTATCTCCCCATTCTCTCTCAATTCACAATTCAAATGCTTTATTGGTATGAAAGTTTACAGGGAACCATATTGCCAAAGCTTACATAACAAAAAGTACAGTTTTCCAAACAATTTTGACCTTCGTTGGGTACATACAATATTAATTTAAACAACATTAATTTAAACAGTCGTTGAACATCGTTGGGTACATTCAGTATTAATTTTAAACAGTCCTCAGGTTGTGACATGTTGTTACATATTTGGCACCAAGGTATGGTCTGTCTCCTTCTCCCAGGACTAATCTTAATTTTGACAGGTCATCCAATTCTTTGAAATCTGGGGTTGTTTGGCTGAGCTTGTCAAATAATATGTTTCTTGTTTTGTTGAATTTTTCGCATTTTAGGAGGAAGTGCATCTCTGTCTCAACCTCGCCGGCCAGACATTGATCACATATTCTATTCTCTCTAGGCTGCCAGGATTTCTTGTATCTTCCTTTTTCGATTGCCAGTTGGTGGTCGCTTAGTCTGTACCTGGTGAGGGTCTGTCTCTGTTTTGTGTCTCTGATGGTCGAGAGATAGTCTGCCAGTTTATATTCTCTTTTTAGGGCCCGGTAACATTCTAATCTGCTTTGGCTTTTGGTTATTTTGTTCCAATGTTCCAGGTAGGTATCTTTGCATTGTTTAATGATTTGGTTCACTCGGATTGGTGTTTGGACGGCAGTGTTGGTCTGGGACTGGTCAGGGTCCGGCTGAGTAGGAGTACTTAGTTTCAGTAGCAGCTGACTCAGGGGACTCTTTTCTGGGTTTAGCTCTTGGGTCTGGAAGGCTTTAAAATGAAGGGTGTCTGGGGAGCTAGATTTGAGGTGATTTAGGAAGTTTAGTGCTCGTTTTTGGATGTTTATTATCAGTGGGTATCTGCCTAGTTCGGCTCTGCATGCATTTGTTGGTGTTTTCCTTTGGGTGCGAAGAATGCTTCGCTCTCTCTCTCTCTCCCCAGTCTCTCTCCTCTCTCTCCCCCCAGTCTCTCCACTCTCTCTCCCCCGTCTCTCTCCTCTCTCTCCCCCCAGTCAGTTCAGTTCAAATGCTTTATTGGCATGAAAGTTTACAGAGAACCATATTGCCAAAGCTTACATTGCAAAAAGGTACAGTTTTCCAACATTCTGTAGGTGTCAATCGATTTGACATTTGTTGGGTATATACAATATTACTTTTAAACAATATTAATTTTAAACAGTCTTTCTACTTCATTTGGTACGTTCAATATTAATTTTAAACAGTCTTACTTTTAAACAGTCCTCAGGTTGTGACATGTTGTTACATATTTAGCCCCAAGGTATGGTCTGTCTCCTTCTCCTAGGACTAATCTCTCTACTCTCTCTCTCTCGCTCCCGTCTCTCTCTCTCTCCCCCAGTCTCTCTCTCTCCCCCCTCAGTCTCTCTCTCTCTATCTCCCCATTCTCTCTCTCTCTCTCTCTCCCCCCTCAGTCGCACTCTCTCTCCCCCCAGTTTCTCTCTCTCTCTCCCAGTCTCTCTCTCTCCCCCCAGTCTCTCTCTCTCCCCCCAGTCTCTCTCTCTCCCCCCAGTCTCTCTCTCTCCCCCAGTCTCTCTCTCTCCCAGTCTCTCTCTCCCCCCAGTCTCTCTCTCTCCCCTCCAGTCTTTCTCTCCCCCAGTCTCTCTCTCCCCCCAGTCTCTCTCTCTCTCTCCCCAACTCTCTCCCTCTCCCTCCACTCTCTCCCTCTCCCCCCAAGTCTCTCTCTCTCCCCATCTCTCTCTCTCTCCCCTCAGTCTCTCTCTCTCTCCCCCCCCACCCGCCGGTCTCTCTCTCTCCCCCCCAGTCTCTCTCTCGCTCTCTCTCTATCTCCCCAGTCTCTCTCTCTCCCCCCGTCTCTCTCCCCCAGTCTCTCCCTCTCTCCCCCTCAGTCTCTCTCTCTCTCTCCCCATTCTCTCTCTCTCTTTCCCCAGTCTCTCTCCTCTCTCTCCCCCCAGTCTCTCTACTCTCTCTCTTTCTCTCCCCCATCTCTCTCTCTCTCCCATCTCTCTCTCTCCCCCAGTCTCTCTCTCTCCCCCTCAGTCGCTCTCTCTCTCCCCCTCAGTCTCTCTCTCTCTCTCTCTATCTCCCCATTCTCTCTCTCTCTCCCCAGTCTCTCTACTCTCTCTCTCTCTCTCCCCGTCTCTCTCTCTCTCCCCGTCTCTCTCTCTCCCCCTCAGTCTCTCTCTCTCTCTCTCTCCCCCCTGGTCTCCCTCTCTCTCTCCCCCTCAGTTGCTCTGTCTCTCCCCCCCTCAGTCTCTCTCTCTATCTCCCCAGTCTCTCTCTCTCTCTCCCGTCTCTCTCTCTCTCCTCCCAGTCTCTCTCTCTCATTCCCTCTGTCTCTGTCTGTCTCTCCTTCCCTCTCTCTCTCTCCTTCCCTCTCTCTTTCTCTCTCTCCTTCCCAATTTCCAATTCCAATTTCCAATTAAAATGCTTTATTGGCATGAAAGTTTACAGAGAACCATATTGCCAAAGCTTACATAGCAAAAAGGTACAGTTTTCCAACATTCTGTAGGTGTCAATCGATTTGACATTTGTTGGGTACATACAATATTACTTTTAAACAATATTAATTTTAAACAGTCTTTGTACTTCATTTGGTACGTTCAATATTAATTTTAAACAGTCTTAATTTTAAACAGTCCTCAGGTTGTGACATGTTGTTACATATTTGGCCCCAAGGTATGGTCTGTCTCCTTCTCCTAGGACTAATCTCAATTTTGACAGATCATCCAATTCCTTGAAATCTGGGGTTGTTTGGCTTAGCTTGTTGAATAATATGTTTCTTGATGTGTTGAATTTTTCGCATTTTAGGAGGAAATGCATTTCTGTTTCAACCTCGCCAGCCAGACATTGATCGCATATTCTATTCTCTCTAGGCTGCCAGGATTTCTTGTATCTGCCTTTTTCAATTTCCAGTTGGTGGTCGCTTAGTCTGTACCTGGTGAGGGTCTGTCTCTGTTTTGTGTCTCTGATGGTCGTGAGGTAGTCTGCCAGTTTATATTCTCTTTTTAGGGCCCGGTAACATTCTAATCTGCTTTGGCTTTCGGTTATTTTGTTCCAATGTTCCAGGTAGGTTTCTTTGCATTTTTTAATGATTTGGTTCACTCGGATTGGTGTTTGGACGGCTGTGTTGGTCTGGGGCTGGTCAGGGTCCGGCTGAGTACTTAGTTTCCGTAGCAGCTGACTCAGGGGACTCTTTTCTGGGTTTAGCTCTTGGGTCTGAAAGGCTTTGAAATGAAGGGTGTCTGGGGAGCTAGATTTGAGGTGATTTAGGAAGTTTAGTGCTCGTTTTTGGATGTTTATTATCAGTGGGTATCTGCCTAGTTCGGCTCTGCATGCATTTGTTGGCGTTTTTCTTTGGGTGCGAAGGATGCTTCGGCAGAATTCTGCATGTAGGGCTTCTATTGTATGTTTTTCCCATTTAGTGTAGCTTTGGTGATTTAGCGGGCCCCATACTTCACTACCGTACAGTGCAATGGGCAGGATTATGCTGTCAAATATTTTGAGCCAGATTTTGATTGGGATTTGGATGTTGTAGAATTTTCTTTTTATTGCATATAGGGCTCTTCGGGCTTTTTCTTTTAGTGCATTCACTGCTATGCTGAAGCTTCCTGATGCTGTAATAGTTAGACCAAGGTAGGTGTAGCTCATAGTGTGTCCTATAGTGATATCACTGAGGGTAAACTGGTATTTGTTTTCCTGACATCTGGGCCTTTTTTGAAAAATCATGATGTTGGTTTTCTTTAGATTTACTGTTAGAGCCCAATTTTGGCAGTATTTGTCGAGTAGGTCTAGTTGTTGCTGTAATCCCTGTTCTGTGGGAGACAGCAGAACCAGGTCGTCCGCATAGAACAGGGATTTCACTTCTCCATCCAGGAGACGGAGACCTGGTGACTCGCTTTGCTCCAGCATGTCTGCTAATTCATTTATGTATATGTTGAACAGGGTCGGGCTCAAATTGCAGCCCTGCCGGACGCCTCTTCTCTGGGTGAAGAAATCGGTGCGTTTGTCTCCAATTTTGACCCCGCATTTGTTTTTCAGATACATTGATTTAATAAGGTCATAGACTTTGCCCCCTATTCCACATTGAAGAAGTTTATAATAGAGCCCTTCGTGCCATATAGAGTCAAAGGCTTTCTTGAAGTCGATGAAACAGGCGAATATTTTCCCATTTTTTGTTTGGTGTATATGTTTTTCAATGAGGGTGTGAAGGGTATAGATATGGTCGGCGGTGCGGTGTTTTGGAAGAAAGCCTATTTGGTTTTTTCTGAGGATATTATGTTTGTTAAGAAAATCAAGTAATCTACTATTTAGAATACTGCAGAATAACTTCCCTAGACAACTGTTGACACAGATGCCGCGGTAGTCATTTGGGTCTGATTTGTTTCCGCTTTTATATATGGGGGAGATTAGTCCTTGGCACCAGATATCGGGAAAACAGCCTGAACGTAATATGATGTTGAATAATTTGAGTACCGCACCCTGCATCTCCATATTGCTGAACTTGAGCATTTCATTTTTGATGTTGTCTGGGCCACAGGCTTTCTTTAGGTGGAGAGATTTTGTTTTTGTGGCCATTTCTTTCCATGTGATTGGGGAGTCTAGAGGGTTTTGGTTGTCTTTGATTGTTGCTTCTAATGTGTGGAGTTTTTCTGTGACCTGATGTTGACTTGGGTTTGTTTCGTTTATTGGGATGTCTTTGTAGAGGTTTTCAAAATGTGTTCTCCAGATGTCGCCATCTTGGATTGGTAATGCTTGCAATTGTGTTGTACTCAGGTTATTCCACATTTCCCAGAATTGTTTTGGGTTGGTGGAGTTTTCAATTTCTTCTAGTATTTTGTGGGTATAGTTTTGTGTTTTGTTCCTAATGGTGTGTTTATATCTTTTGAGGGTTTCATTGTATCTAGTACGTAGGTCCGGATTGTTTGGTTGGCGATGCTTTTGGTTTGATATTTTTCTCAGGTCTTTTCTGGCATTTTTGCATTCGTGGTCAAACCATTTCTTATTTTTATTTTGTCTTTTGTGACTCTTCCTCTTCTGTTTCACGAGGTCGGCTTTTACAGCTGCCTCATGAAAGATCATATTTATATCCTCTATGGCCATGTTTACCCCATCTCTGGTGATCTCATATAGATTTTCTTTAAATTTTGAAATTTTACTTGTGAGATCAGGTGAATTTAGTGCTGTGATGAATTTATCTCCACTGTCTGGGGCCCATCTGTATGTCTGGTTTATTTTATGTAGCTTACTGGGTTCCTTTTTTGTGTCTGTAGTTTGGGCAGAAAGTTTAAGGTACACATTTATTTGGTTATGGTCTGAGAGGGGGGATTGCTGCCTGACTCTCTCTCTCTGTCTCTCTCTCCTTCCCTCTCTCTCTCGCTCCTTCCCTCTCTCTCTCTCCTTCCCTCTCTCTCTCTCTCTCCTTCCCTCTCTCTCTCTGTCTCTCTCTCCTTCGCTCTCTAAATGGGGCGATACCGAATTTCTAGCCCTCTCCCTCCCCCCAATCTCTCTCTCTCTCCCCGTCTCTTTATCTCTCTCTCTGTCTCCCAGTCTCTCTATCTCTTCCCCCAGTTTCCCTCTCTCTCCCTGTCTCTCTCTCTCTCGCCCCTCAGTCTCGCGCTCTCTCTCTCCCAGTCTCTCTCTCTCCCCCAGTCTCTCTCTCTCCTCCAGACTCTCCCTCCTCCAGTCTCTCTCTCACAGTCTCTCTCTCTCTCCATCTCTCTCTCTCCTCCAGTCTCTCCCTCCTCCAGTCTCTCTCTCTCTCCCCCCAATCTCTCTCTCGCTCTCTCTCTCTCTCTATCTCCCCAGTCTCTCTCTCTCCCCAGTCTCTCTCTCCCTTCCCCCGTCTCTCACTCTCTCCCCCAGTCTCTCTCTCTCTCCCCGTCTCTCTCCCCCAGTCTCTCTCTCTCCCCCTCAGTCTCTCTCTCTCTCTCTCTCTATCTCCCCATTCTCTCTCTCTCTCTCTCCCCAGTCTCTCTCCTCTCTCTCCCCCCAGTCTCTCTACTCTCTCCCCCGTCTCTCTCTCTCCCCCCCCCAGTCTCTCTCTCTCCCCCTCAGAGTTGGGGTCACTCGGGCCGGGCCTCACAACCGCTCGGCCCGAGACACAGAGCGGGGGAGCGGCAGCGGCCGGCTGTAAACCGCACGGCCCTGTAAACTGCTGTTTTACAAAAAAGTCTTGGCAACGCCGGGCCTCCCCAGCTAGTAACCCATAAAGAGGGCATCACTGTGCACCCATGAATGGTGTGGCCTGGGGGCAGGGTGCTTAAAGGGCTGTATCCTGGGGAATTTTTAGTGTTATAATTATGGCTGGGAAATGATGCTGGATTCTGTGCCTTCTCACACTTCCTGCTGCTGTCACTGCTGCAATCCTGTGTCACCCTTACTTGAGTAATTAAAGAAAGGCATAATTCAAAGTCTTTTAGAAATCTGTTTCCAAAGTAACTCATCATGTTCAGGTATCTGACCTGGAGGGCTCTGTAACAATCACCAATAATTAGTCCCTGCCCGTGAGCCTGATCCACTCGTACCCAGCGACCTGCATCTGTACCTGAGGAGGAGGGAGAAATAGGAACAATACTGAGGCTGTTAAAAAGGCAGTCGGAATCCACGGCTTTATTAACAGAGGCGCAGAATACAAAAGCTAGGAAGTTATGCTAAACCTGTATAAAACACTGGCTGGGCCCCATCTGGAGTATTGTGTCCAATTCTGGGCACCGCACTTTAGGAAGGATGTCAAGGCCTTGGAGAGGGTGCAGAGGAGATTGACTAGAATGGTACCTGGGATGAGGGACTTCAGTTATGTGGAGACTCTGGGGAAGCTGGGGTTGTTCTCCTTAGAGCAGCGAAGGATAGAGGTATTGAAAATCACGAGGGGTTTTGATAGAGTAGATCGGGAGAAACTGTTTCCAGTGGCAGGAGGGTCGGTAACCAGAGGGCACAGATTTAAGGTGATTGGCTAAAGAACCAGAGGCGACACGAGGAAACATGTGTTTACGCAGCGAGTTGTTGTGATCTGGAATGCGCTGCCTGAAAGGGCGGTGGAAGCAGATTCAATAATAACTTTCAAAAGGGAATTGTGTGCAGTTTTGGTCGCCTTATCTGAGGAAGCACGTTCTTGCCATGGAGGGAGTGCAGCGAAGATTCACCAGGCTGATACCTGGGATGGCAGGAATGACATATGAGGAGAGATTGGGTCGATTGGGCTTATACTCGCTGGAGTTTAGAAGAATGAGAGGGGATCTCATTGAAACTTATAACATTCTAACAGGACTAGACAAACTAGATGCAGGAAGGATGTTCCCGATGGCGGGGGAGTCCAGAACCAAGGGTCACAGTCTAAGGATAAGGGGTAAGCCATTTAGGACAGAGATGAGAAGGAATTTCTTCACCCAGAGAGTGGTGAACCTGTGGAATTCTCTACCACAGAAGGCAGTAGAGGCCAATTCATTAAATATATTCAAGAAGGAGTTGGATATATTTCTTAAGGCTAAAGGGATCAAGGGATATGGGGAGAAAGCAGGGACAGGGTACTGAATTTGGATGATCAGCCATGATCTCATTGAATGGCGGAGCAGGCTCGAGGGGCCGAATGGCCTATTCCTGCTCCTATCTTCTATGTAAATACTTGAAAAGAAAAAATTTGCAGAGCTATGGGGAAAGAGCGGGGAGTGGGGCTAATTGGAGAGCTCCTTCAAAGAGCCGGCACAGGCATGATGGGCTGAATGGCCTCCTTCTGTGCTGTGTGATTCTGTGATTGTGTGATACTGTGTGCTTAAATCAACATCCATTGGGAAGAGACTGCAAAGAGAGGGAGAGAGAGAGAGAGAGAGAGAGAGAGAGAGAGAGAGCGCTGGAAATGAATGAAGATAGCTACAGAATTTGGAATTGGTTTACTGAAAACCCTGGAATGGCTTAAACCGGGGTAGAGAGTCAACACTGGAGATTGGAGGAGATGCAGGAAGATTTAAACATGAAATGGGTGGTGGCTGTTTAATGGGTTTGACAGTGCTTCCAGTAAATAGCAAACCCGTAGAACCTGAATCTTGAAATCTCTCAATTTATTTATCAATGTCCTAGTGTGTTCCTCGTGGTGTTGCTCCGTGAGTCAGAGGATTCAGTCACCTAGTGGCTGCGGCCTGCAACTACAGCATCACATGTTTACATAGAGAGACCCCATTAATAATTTCAATGTTAACTGGTGATGGAATAAAGGTGACCAAAAACTGTGACAACGGGGAGTGATGTTTATGGGTGGGAAATGCACAAGATTTTTAAATATATTACCACAATATATTACTGTGTGGCTACACACTCAGGATCAGGTGTAATCTTGCACTCTTACAGCAGGTGATTGACAGCGGAATTACCCAATCATCGCCATTCTGGCCAGGAATAGCGGTGTCGCTATACGCAGTTATAGTCTTCAGGTTTATCTGGATCATTGGGCCAGGTGTACTGATTCTGTCCTCATGTTACAGTCATCCAATTTATCCTTATTTTGATAAAATACTTGGATTTAACATTATTATTGAATAGAAAAACTTACAGCAATTTGGGAAACAGTGGAGTTGGTTGGAACAAAGGAGCGAGGATTGAATCGAGGTGTTTAAGATGATTAAAGGAGTCGATCGGGTAGAGAGAGAGAAACTATTTCCTCTGGTGGGGGGAGTCCAGAACAAGGGGGCATAACCTTAAAATTAGAGCCAGGCCGTTCAGGGGTGATGTCAGGAAGCACTTCTTCCCACAAAGGGTAGTGGAAATCTGGAACTCTCTCCCCCAAAAAGCTGTTGAGGCTGGGGGTCAATTGGAAATTTCAAAACTGAGATTGATAGATTTTTTTAGGCAAGGGTATTAAGGGTTAGGGAACCAAGACGGGTAGATGGAGTTAAGATACAGATCAGCCGTGATCTAATTGAATGGTGGGATAGGCTCGAGGGGCTGAGTGGCCTCCTCCTGTTCCTATGGGGAACATGAAACTGGCGTGCTGCAGCACCACCCAGTGGCGAGATTGTAATTACAGCGTGACGTGTTTACATTGGCAGGGCTCATTATAGATATAGACCTAGGAATTCATCATCGAAAAAGTTGACAGGAATTGCACATTTTATAAACAGATAAAACGGAGGAATATTTCCTGAGATTTTTGTTTCAAATCTTTTCAAATTCCAGTAATATTCATGACGAGACACCTGTCAGAGGAGCCAGAGTTTTATCGAACAGTTTCAAACGTGCTTTTCTTTTTTTTAAATAAGCGGATTTTAATATCTCGCTGGTGGATGAGGCCAGGAGTGGAATCGTCGCACGTATTCGCTCGATGTCAGTGATCACGAGCCTTCCTCCCTGCTCATTCGCGAGCAAGATGGTGACAGTCAACGTGACAAACAACACCGGAGGCCCAGGTACCCGGCAGTCCCTTCAACACACCAGGCTAATTCAACACTACTTCAAGGTTTGTTTTTCTATTTAACTGCTAACCGTTTGTTACCTTCCTCTTTCAGGACCAGAGCAGCCCAGTTTTGTAATGCCAGTCTGTCGATTCAGACGCGGATTGGTCAGTCTTATGTCTAACATTGATGGCATTTCAGAAACGCTGAACCTGGGTTACAGAATTGAAGGACTGACTCCGAACACTGAATACAAGTAAGTATCTTTCGTAGGGCCAGAACCTTCCGGGAGAATTCCGTGTCGACCAACGCGACTGAATGCCCCAGACTCTCGTTACTGGAGCATGAATTCAAACCGGAGTCATTCCGACGTGGAACAAGTCAATTTTTCTTTAAAAGAATCTCTTCTGAATCACCCCCTCTCACAACTCCCCTCACCCATTCCCCTTACGTCTCCCCTCTCACACCCTCCCCTCTCACACCCTCCCCTCTCACACCCTCCCCCCTCCCCCGCCCCGCCCCTCCCTGGCTCTCTATCCCGGCCTGTTTGACGGTTCCAGAAATTCTCTGTGTTTACACTGTTTCCTTTTCCAATTTTCCAGGGTGATGTATCATGTTGAAAGCCAGCAGAGTAACTCTCTGCCAATCAAAACCACCCCACGTGAGTATTAATCTCAACTCTATCCCCACGTTGGTCTGGAGGCCCCTTCACACACAGAACAGACCCCCACTGTAACCCCGAGACCCTCTCGGCCTCCAGCTGTCATTTGGAAGCGTGTTTCTGCCGAGCCCTCGGCCTGCACTGGGGGAATCAGCTAAACCGCAGTCAATTGATTCAGGATCTAACATCACCAAACTCACTCGAGGCCCAATCCTCCACTGGCTCTCGAGGGGGAATGAGGCCCCGTTGGTCCCAACCCTCCCTAAATATTCTTTTCCTTTTTCTATTTTCCCCATTTCTCCACTCCACTCCTGACCGCGCTAATCCTGGGGTCAGGATTCCATGAGAACAGCCCCTCCTCTGTGCCCACCCAGACAGTGAGTGTCGGCACCTTATTTGATCATTCGGAGACCTGTCTGATTTGCCCCGTCCCTCACCCAGGCTCCCTAATCTACAAATAGCTGCCCCCTTACAGCCACATCAGTTCACTCAGCATAGAGTGGGGATGGACTCTGGGATCGTGCTCTGTAAAGCTCAGGACCATACCAGATGGAACATTAACCCACTGAGCCCTGGAGAGCCGAGCTTCAAGCAGAGTTTATTGGGCAGATGTCCAGAGCGACGGACCATGTGTAGGCTAGGATCAGGAAACCTCGGGAACACCGTTGATCCGATGGATCTTTTGCTGCTTGACTTTCTCCGGGTGTCTGACGGAGTTGGGATTAACCGGATTAACTGGGCACCCGCCCCACACCTTTCCATTTCAATTCAAATCCTGATCTATAAACATTCATTTAAAAATAAAGTGGAATGTGTTGCTGGGAAACACGAGGGGAAATATTCCAATGATCCCAGGGGTTTGAAGCCCCTCTGTCTGGCCACACTCCACCAGCCAACTCCTTGAAAACCTCCGACAATGGATTTTACTCACTTGTACACAGCACAACATGAATAAAGATCGGAGTACGGATGTGCGCGGGTGCACTGTGTGAGGTGTGTGTGTGGAGGGTGCACACTGAGTGTGTAAGGTACATAAAATCATAAGAATTAGGAGCAGGAGTCGGCCATACGGCCCCTCGAGCCTGCTCCGCCATTCAGTAAGATCATGGCTGATCATCGACCTCAACTCCACTTTCCCGCCCAATCTCCATATCCTTTGATTCCCCTAGAGTCCAAAAATCTATCGATCTCAGCCTTGAATATAATCATTGACTCAGCATCCACAGCCCTCTGGGGCAGAGAATTCCAAAGATTCACAACCCTCTGAGTGAAGAAATTTCTCCTCATCTCAGTCCTAAATGGCCGACCCCTTATCCTGAGACTGTGACCCCTGGTTCTAGAATACCCAGCCAGGGGAAACATCCTCCCTGCATCTACCCTGTCAATCCCCCTCAGAATCTTGTATGTTTCAATGAGATCACCTCTCATTCTTCTAAACTCCAGATTAGGCCCATTCTACACAATCTCTCATCATAGGACAGCCCTTTCATCCCAGGAATCAATCTAGTGAACCTTCGCTGCACCGCCTCCAAGGCAAGTATATCCTTCCTTAGATAAGCAGTACTCCAGGTGTGGTCTCACCAAGGCCCTGTACAATTGGAGCAAGACTTCCTTACTCTTATACTCCAGCCCCCTTGCAGTAAAGGCCAACATGCCATTCGCTTTCCTAATTGCTTGCTGTACCTGCATGTTAACTCTCTGTGTTTCCTGTACAAGGACACCTAAATCTCTCTGAACACCAACATTTGAAAGTTTCTCACCATTTAAAAATATTCTGTTTTTCTATTCTTCCTACCAAAGTGAATAACCTCACATTTCCCCACATTATACTCCATCTGCCACCTTACTGCCCACTCACTCAGTCTATCTATATCCCTTTGCAGACTCTGTGTTCTCCTCACAGCTTACTGTCCCACCGAGCTTTGTATCATCAGCAAACTTGGATACATTGCACGCGGTCCCTTCATCTAGGTCATTAATACAGATTGTAAATAGCTGAGGCCCACGCACTGAACCTTGCGGCACCCCACTAGTTACAGCCTGCCAATCTGAAAATGACCCGTTTATCCCTACTCTCTGTTTTCTGTCTGTTAACCAATCCTCTATCCATGCTAATACCTTACCCCCAACCCATGAGCCCTAATCTTGCATAGCAACCTTTTATGTGGCACCTTATCGAATGCCTTTTGGAAATCCAAATATACTACATCCACTGGTTCCCCTTTATCTACCCTGCTAGTTACTTCTTCAAAAAACTAATAAATTTGTTAAACACGATTTCCCTTTCATAAAACCATGCTGACTTTGCCTAATCATGTTATGATTTTCTAAGTGCCCTGTTACCACTTCCTTAATAATGGATTGCAGCATTTTCCTGACGACTGATGTCAGGCTGGCCTATAGTTCCCTGTTTTCTCTCTCCCTCCTTTCTTGAATAGCGGGATTACATTTGCGACCTTCCAATCTGCTGGGATCATTCTAGAATCTAGGGTGTGAGTGGAGAGAGGGTGCGCGCTGGGTGTGTAAGGTGTGTACGGAGGGAGTATACACACCATGTGTACGATACGAGGACCAGACCTGCATTAATTTACTGAAACGTTTTCTTTCCTCAGTGATTAATTACCAGGACATCGATGCTGGTTTCGCTGGGCGGAGTGGGGCGATGGTTGTCATCACCGTGCTTCTGGTCATTGCCATGGTTCTGCTCATCACCCTTTTTATCGTCTCCCTGATGATTACGAAGTGAATGGTGGAGCTGAGGGATGAAGGAATACTCTCAATCAGAAATATATGAACTTTCTTCCTGTTATCAGCTGTGTATTTTATAACCATGCGCTGCTGTTTAAAATGCTTTATAAGAAATTGGAATTAATTCAGAGGGAAATCTGCTTGTTGTGGCTGGAATCATTTCTGTGACCTGTTTTGATCTGTAAAGTTCTGTAAAGTATTGAGAATACTTCTCTCTGCCCCTGTGGAGCCCCGCTCTCTCTGTCATCTCCAGTGATCCCAAGAACCTTTAACCCTCGTTAGTTTCCTAAATGACCCTCCAGCCCTCGCTCTCGCTCCCAGTGGATCTCTCGGCTCCGATCGATCTACCAGAGGGCAACAGGTGCTGGGGGTGAAATCTTGCGGAGTAACCGTGGGCCCCAGACACCTGGAAATGATGGGTGTGTGTCTGCACGAACCGGAATACAAGCCACTGTTCATCTAAGAGAACTCTCTTATTTTGTAATTAAAATGTATATTTATAATCCAGCCTCATTCTCCTCATTCAGTGAAAACAGTGGTGTGTGTGTGTGGTTTTGGTGTGAGTGTGGTTTTGGTGTGTGTGAGTGGTTTTGGTGTGTGTGAGTGTGGTTTTGGTGTGTGTGAGTGGTTTTGGTGTGTGTGAGTGGTTTTGGTGTGTGTGAGTGTGGTTTTGGTGTGTGTGAGTGTGGTTTTGGTGTGTGTGAGTGGTTTTGGTGTGTGTGAGTGGTTTTGGTGTGTGTGTGGTTTTGGTGTGTGTGAGTGGTTTTGGTGTGTGTGTGTGGTTTTGGTGTGTGAGTGTGGTTTTGGTGTGTGTGGTTTTGGTGTGAGTGAGTGGTTTTGGTGTGTGTGAGTGGTTTTGGTGTGTGTGTGTGTGTGGTTTTGGTGTGTGTGAGTGGTTTTGGTGTGTGTGTGTGGTTTTGGTGTGTGTGTGGTTTTGGTGTGTGTGAGTGTGGTTTTGGTGTGTGTGGTTTTGGTGTGTGTGAGTGGTTTTGGTGTGTGTGTGTGTGGTTTTGGTGTGTGAGTGTGGTTTTGGTGTGTGTGAGTGGTTTTGGTGTGTGTGTGTGTGTGGTTTTGGTGTGTGTGTGTGGTTTTGGTGTGTGAGTGTGGTTTTGGTGTGTGTGGTTTTGGTGTGTGTGAGTGTGGTTTTGGTGTGTGTGTGGTTTTGGTGTGTGTGGTTTTGGTGTGTGAGTGTGGTTTTGGTGTGAGTGGTTTTGGTGTGTGTGGTTTTGGTGTGTGAGTGTGGTTTTGGTGTGTGTGAGTGGTTTTGGTGTGTGTGGTTTTGGTGTGTGAGTGTGGTTTTGGTGTGTGTGGTTTTGGTGTGTGAGTGTGGTTTTGGTGTGAGTGGTTTTGGTGTGTGTGAGTGTGGTTTTGGTGTGTGTGAGTGGTTTTGGTGTGTGTGGTTTTGGTGTGTGAGTGTGGTTTTGGTGTGAGTGGTTTTGGTGTGTGTGGTTTTGGTGTGTGTGAGTGTGGTTTTGGTGTGTGTGAGTGTGGTTTTGGTGTGTGTGTGGTTTTGGTGTGTGGTTTTGGTGTGTGTGTGGTTTTGGTGTGTGTGGTTTTGGTGTGTGAGTGTGGTTTTGGTGTGTGTGGTTTTGGTGTGTGTGGTTTTGGTGTGTGAGTGTGGTTTTGGTGTGTGTGGTTTTGGTGTGTGAGTGTGGTTTTGGTGTGAGTGTGAGTGTGGTTTTGGTGTGTGAGTGTATGGTTTTGGTGTGAGTGTGAGTGTGGTTTTGGTGTGTGTGTGGTTTTGGTGTGTGTGGTTTTGGTGTGTGTGTGTGAAAAGATATGACTGGATTTCTTGTGAGTTTTGAACATTATTGACAGAATCCACCAACAGTTGGCACTTCCGATTGATCCAGTGGTGCTGACGTGATGTATAAATGCAATCTTGCACATGGTACGTGCTACTGAAGTGAGGTGTGTGCAGGAGGCTGTGTGTTAAACACTTTCAGCCCTCGTGTTATTTTACTCACAGGCAACTATTCCTTTGTGTTGAGAAATCTCAGTGGCCAATAGTTTATGTGCCGCTGTCAATCACGCAGTGCAGTGCCAAGTGGTTGTGATACTGAACCACGGCCCAGGGGTTGTGAATAGTTCATGGTTGGCACTGGAAGGATGACCAGACTGTTGTAAAAACCCAACTGGTTCACTAACATCCTTCAGGAAAGGAGCCCTACCGAACCTGCCCTGCTGCAGCCCCACACTGCATGTTGAGTCAAGGTAATAAAGTTTGGGTTATAAATGCAGTCATGCCCACATCTTAGGGACAAATAAAAACCGCACACTTTCAGTAAATAACAACAACTTGTATTTATATAGCGCCTTTAACGTAGTAAAACATCCCAAGGCGCTTCACAGGAGTATTATCAAGCAAAAATTGACACTGAGCCACCTGAAGATACATTAGGACAGGAAAGCTGGGTCACAGAGGTAGGTTTTAAGGAGCGTCTTAAAGGAGGAGAGAGAGGTGGAGAGGTTTAGGGAAGGAATTCCAGAGCTTAGGGCTGAGGCAGCTGAAGGCACGGCCGCTAATGAGGGAATGATTAAAATCAGGGATGCTTAAGAGGGCAGATTTATAGGAGCGCAGAGATCGCAGAGGCTTGTGGGGCTGGAGGAGGTTACAGAGATAGGGAGGGGGCGAGGCCATGGAGGGATTGGAAAACAAGGATGAGAATTTTAAAATCGAGGCATTGCCGGACCGGGAGCCAATGTAGGTCAGCGAGCACAGTGGGTGATGGGTGAACGGAACTTGGTGCGAGTTAGGACACGGGTCAGCGAGCACAGGGGGTGATGGGTGAACGGAACTTGGTGCGAGTTAGGACACGGGTCAGCGAGCACAGGGGGTGATGGGTGAACGGGACTTGGTGCGAGTTAGGACACGGGTCAGCGAGCACAGTGGGTGATGGGTGAACGGGACTTGGTGCGAGTTAGGACACGGGTCAGCGAGCACAGGGGGTGATGGGTGAACGGAACTTGGTGCGAGTTAGGACACGGGTCAGCGAGCACAGGGGGTGATGGGTGAACGGGACTTGGTGCGAGTTAGGACACGGGTCAGCGAGCACAGGGGGTGATGGGTGAACAGGACTGGGTGTGAGTTAGGACACGGGTCAGCGAGCACAGTGGGTGATGGGTGAACGGGACTTGGTGCGAGTTAGGACACGGGGCAGTGAGCACAGCGGGCGATGGGTGAACGGGACTTGGTGCGAGTTAGGACACGGGTCAGCGAGCACAGTGGGTGATGGGTGAACGGGACTGGGTGCGAGTTAGGACACGGGGCAGTGAGCACAGGGGGTGATGGGTGAACGGGACTTGGTGCGAGTTAGGACACGGGTCAGCGAGCACAGGGGGTGATGGGTGAACGGGACTTGGTGCGAGTTAGGACACGGGTCAGCGAGCACAGTGGGTGATGGGTGAACGGGACTTGGTGCGAGTTAGGACACGGGTCAGCGAGCACAGGGGGTGATGGGTGAACGGGACTGGGTGTGAGTTAGGACACGGGTCAGCGAGCACAGGGGGTGATGGGTGAACGGGACTTGGTGCGAGTTAGGACACGGGTCAGCGAGCACAGAGGGTGATGGGTGAACGGGACTTGGTGCGAGTTAGGACACGGGTCAGCGAGCACAGTGGGTGATGGGTGAACGGGACTTGGTGCGAGTTAGGACACGGGTCAGCGAGCACAGGGGGTGATGGGTGAACGGGACTGGGTGTGAGTTAGGACACGGGTCAGCGAGCACAGGGGGTGATGGGTGAACGGGACTTGGTGCGAGTTAGGACACGGGTCAGCGAGCACAGTGGGTGATGGGTGAACGGGACTTGGTGCGAGTTAGGACACGGGGCAGTGAGCACAGCGGGCGATGGGTGAACGGGACTTGGTGCGAGTTAGGACACGGGTCAGCGAGCACAGTGGGTGATGGGTGAACGGGACTGGGTGCGAGTTAGGACACGGGGCAGTGAGCACAGGGGGCGATGGGTGAACGGGACTGGGTGCGAGTCGGGACACGGGCAGCAGAGTTTTGGATGAGCTCAAGTTTATGTAGGGTGGAATGTGGGAGGCCGGCCAGGAGAGTGTTGGAATGGTCAAGTCTGCAGGCAACAAAGGCATAGATGAGGGTTTCAGCAGCGGATGAGCTGAGGCAAGGGCGGAGACAGGCGATGTTACTGATGTGGAATAGGTGGACTTGGTAATGGCGCGGAAATGGTGTCAGAAGTTCATCTCGGAGCCATTTCAATGATGTGATGGAACATCACCTGACCAGGTGAACAGCGCGCCCCCTGTAGTCACAATCCGCCACTGCACCGAGAGCGCCCCCTGTAGTCACAATCCGCCACTGCACCGAGAGCGCCCCCTGTAGTCACAATCCGCCACTGCACCGAGAGTGCCCCCTGTAGTCACAATCCGCTCACTGCACCAAGAGCGCCCCCTGCAGTCACAATCCGCTCACTGCACCAAGAGTGCCCCCTGTAGTCACAATCCGCCACTGCACCGAGAGCGCCCCCTGTAGTCACAATCCGCCACTGCACCAAGAGCGCCTCCTGCAGTCACAATCCGCTCACTGCACCGCGCGCGTCCCCTGCACTCACAATCCGCCACTGCACCGAGAGCGCCCCCTGTAGTCACAATCCGCCACTGCACTGAGAGCGCCCCCTGCAGTCACAATCCGCTCACTGCACCGAGAGCGCCCCCTGCAGTCACAATCCGCCACTGCACCGAGAGTGCCCCCTGTAGTCACAATCCGCTCACTGCACTGCGCGCGCCCCCTGCAGTCACAATCCGCCACTGCACCAAGAGCGCCCCCTGCAGTCACAATCCGCCACTGCACCGAGAGCGCCCCCTGTAGTCACAATCCGCCCACTGCACCGCGCGTGCCCCCTGCAGTCACAATCCGCCACTGCACCAAGAGCGCCCCCTGCAGTCACAATCCGCCACTGCACCAAGAGCGCCCCCTGCAGTCACAATCCGCCACTGCACCGAGAGCGCCCCCTGTAGTCACAATCCGCTCACTGCACCGCGCGCGCCCCCTGCAGTCACAATCCGCTCACTGCACCGAGAGCGCCCCCTGCAGTCACAATCCGCCACTGCACCGAGAGCGCCCCCTGCAGTCACAATCCGCTCACTTCACGGAGAGCGCCCCCTGCAGTCACAATCCACCCACTGCAGCAAGAACGCCCCCTACAGTCACAATCCGCCACTGCACCGAGAGCGCCCCCTGCAGTCACAATCCGCCACTGCACCAAGAGTGCACCCTGGTGTCACAATCCGCCACTGCACCAAGAGCGCCCTCTGCAGTCACAATCCGCTCACTACAGCAAGAGCGCCCCCTGCAGTCACAATCTGCTCACTGCAACAAGAGCGCCCCCTGCAGTCACAATCCGCTCACTTCACGGAGAGCGCCCACTGCTGTCACAATCCACCCACTGCACCAAGTGCGCCCCCTGCAGTCACAATCCACTCACTGCACCGAGAGCGCCCCCTGCAGTCACAATCCGCCCACTGCACCGAGAGCGCCCCCTGCAGTCACAATCCGCTCACTTCACGGAGAGCGCCCCCTGCAGTCACAATTCACCACTGCACCAAGAGCGCCCACTGCTGTCACAATCCACTCACTGCACCAAGAGCGCCCACTGCAGTCACAATCCGCCCACTGCACCAAGAGCATCCCTTTCGTGCTGAAGACATGTGCTGCAGAACTAGCCGTGACTCTCGCCAAGCTGTTCCAGTACAGCTACAACACTGGCATCTATCCGACAATGTGGAAAACTGCCCAGGTATGTCCTGTCCACAAAAAGCAGGATAAAGCCAATCCGGCCAATTACCGCCCCATAAGTCTACTGTCAATCATCAGCAAAGTGATGGAAGGTGTCATCGACAGTGCTATCAAGCGGCACTTACTCATCAATAACCTGCTCACTGATGCCCAGTTTGGGTTCCGCCAAGACCACTCGGCTCCCGACCTCATTACAGCCTTGGTCCAAACATGGACAAAGGAGCTGAATTCCAGAGGTGAGGTGAGAGTGACAGCCCTTGACATCAAGGCAGCATTTGACAGAGTGTGGCATCAAGGAGCCCCAGTAAAACTGAAGTCAATGGGAATCGTGGGGAAAACTCTCCACTGGCTGGAGTCATACCTAGCACAAAGGAAGATGATTGTGGTGATTGAAGGTCAATCATCACAGCCCCAGGACATCGCTGCAGGAGTTCCGCAGGGCAGTGTCCTGGGCCCAACCAACTTCAGCTGCTTCATCAATGACCTTCCCTCCAACATAAGGTCAGAAATGGGGATGTTCGCTGATGACTGCACAGTGCTCGGTGCCATTCACAACTCCTCAGATAATGAAGCAGTCCATGCCCGTATGCAACAAGACCTGGACGACATTTATGTCTTGGGCCGATAAGTGGCAGGTAACATTCGCGCCATAGAAGTGCCAGGCAATGACTATCTCCAACAAGCGAGAGTCTAATCACCGCCCCTTGACATTTAATGGCATTACCATCGCCGAATCCCCCCCATCACCATCCTGGGGGTCACCATTGACCAGAAACTTAGCTGGACCAGCCACATAAATACTGTGGCAACAAGAGCAGCTCAGAGGCTAGGTATTCTGCGGTGAGTGTCTCACCTCCTGACTCCCCAAAGCCTTTCCACCATCTACAAGGCACAAGTAAGGAGTGTGATGGAATACCCTCCACTTGCCTGGACGAGTGCAGCTCCAACAACACTCAAGAAGCTCGACACCATCCAGGACAAAGCAGCCCACTTGATTGGCACCCCATCCACCACCTTAAACATTCACTCCCTCCACCACCGGCGTACCGTGGCTGCAGTGTGTAACATCTACAAGATGCACTGCAGCAACTTGCCAAGGCTTCTTCGGCAGCACCTCCCAAACCTGCGACCTCTACCATCTAGAAGGACAAGGGCAGCAGGTGCATGGGAACACCACCACCTCTAAGTTCCCCTCCAAGTCACACACCATCCTGACTTAGAAGTATATCGCCGATCCTTCATCGTCGCTGGGTCAAAATCCTGGAACTCCCTCACTAACAGCACTGTGGGAGCACCTTCACCACACGGACTGCAGCGGTTCAAGAAGGCGGCTCACCACCACCTTCTCAAGGGGCAATTAGGAATGGGCAATAAATGCTGGCCTTGCCAGCGATGCCCACATCCCATAAACAAATAAAAAAGTCACAATCCGCCACTGCACCGAGAGCACCCCCTGCAGTCACAATCCGCCACTGCACCGCGCGCGCTCCCTGGTGTCACAATCCACCCACTGCACCGAGAGCACCCCCTGCAGTCACTATCTGACACTGTACCGAGACCGCCCCCTGGTGTCACAATCCACCCACTGCAGTCACTATCTGACACTGTACCGAGACCACCCCCTGGTGTCACAATCCGCCACTACACCGAGAGCACCCCCTGCAGTCACAATCCACCCACTGCACTGAGAGCGCCCCCTGCAGTCACAATCCACCCACTGCACCGAGAGCGCCCCCTGCAGTCACTATCTGACACTGTACCGAGACCGCCCCCTGGTGTCACAATCCACCCACTGCAGTCACTATCTGACACTGTACCGAGACCGCCCCCTGTAGTCACAATCCACCCACTGCACCGAGAGCGCCCCCTGGTGTCGCAATCCGCCACTACACCGAGAGCGCCCCCTGCAGTCACAATCCACCCACTGCACCGAGAGCGCCCCCTGCAGTCACAATCCACCCACTGCACTGAGAGCGCCCCCTGCAGTCACAATCCACCCACTGCACCGAGAGCACCCCCTGGTGTCACAATCCACCCACTGCACTGAGAGCGCCCCCTGCAGCCACAATCCACCCACTGCACCGAGAGCGCCCCCTGGTGTCACAATCCCCCCACTGCACCGAGAGCGCCCCCTGGTGTCACAATCCCCCCACTGCACCGAGAGCGCCCCCTGGTGTCGCAATCCGCCCACTGATGTTGGTGAACCTGCTCCGTCCTTTCAGCTTTTATTGTTTTATTTTGAACAAACGTTGGTTGTTTTAAAAAAAAATAACTTTCTAACCTTGCAATCGTTGTTTTTAGCCTTCTGCTTATTGTAAATCTGAATTTAACATCGGGAGGCTGTTCTGTGATTAAATAGAATTTGCAGTTAAACAGGTGTTGGGAATCTGGTTTTGTTTCATTGGCGGCTTCGCCTTTCACTGGCGAGGGGAGCAGGTTAGAGAGAGAGAGAGAGAGAGAGGAGAGATAGAAAAGAGAAAAGGTTAAGAGAGGAGAGAGGAGAAAAGATAAGATAAGATAGAGAGGGAGAGAGTGAGGAAGGTTAGTTAGTTGGAGGGAGGGAGGGAGGGTCGGGTCTGGGTCTGAGGGAGGGTCTGGGATGGATCGCCACCTGCAGACCTGTTTGCAGGATTGGGATCTGGATGAGGAGCTGGGATTGGCCACCACCACCGACCAGTTCCACCAGGGTAAGGACTGACCCCGGGACAAACTCCACCGGGGGGTCAAAGTTTTACAAACTCTCCGCGGGGCCGCTGTTTAAATCCCCGGGAGATTTGCAGTGTGGGAGCGGGTGAGTTTAGATTAAATCCAGATTGCGCAGAGTCCGATCCCAACTTCATCACCAGAGTTCGGATATAACCCCCCCCGGGTAATAAACCCCCCCCCCGGGTAATAACAACCCCCCCCCCCGGGTAATAACCCCCCCCCCCCCGGGTAATAACCCCCCCCCCCGGTAATAAACCCCCCCCCCCCCCCGGTAATAAACCCCCCCCCCCCCCCCGGGTAAAACCCAAACCCCCCCCCCCCTCCCCCGGGTAATAAACCCCCCCCCTCCCCCGGGTAATAAACCCCCCCCTCCCCCGGGTAATAAACCCCCCCCTCCCCCGGGTAATAAACCCCCCCCTCCCCCGGGTAATAAACCCCCCCCTCCCCCAGGTAATAAACCCCCCCCTCCCCCCGGGTAATAAACCCCCCCCTCCCCCCGGGTAATAAACACCCCCCTCCCCCCGGGTAATAAACACCCCCTCCCCCGGGTAATAAACACCCCCCTCCCCCGGGTAATAAACACCCCCACGGGTAATAAACCCCCCCCCCCGGGTAATAAACCCCCCCCCCCCCGGGTAATAAACCCCCCCCCCCGGTAATAAACCCCCCCCCCCGGGTAATAAACCCCCCCCCCCCGGTAATAAACCCCCCCCCCCCGGGTAATAAACCCCCCCCCCCCGGGTAATACCCCCCCCCCCCCGGTAATAAACCCCCCCCCCCCCCCCCCGGTAATAAACCCCCCCCCCGTAATAAACCCCCCCCCCCCCGGTAATAAACCCCCCCCCCCCCCCCCCCCCGGTAATAAACCCCCCCCCCCGGTAATAAACCCCCCCCCCCCCCGGTAATAAACCCCCCCCCCCCCCCGGTAATAAACCCCCCCCCCCCCGGTAATAAACCCCCCCCCCCCCGGTAATAAACCCCCCCCCCCGGTAATAAACCCCCCCAAGATAATAAACACCCCCGGGTAACAACCCTCCAAGATAATAAAACCCCCAATGTAATTAACTCCCCCAGATAATAAACCCCCCATGTAATTAACTCCCCCCAGATAATAAACCCCCCCTCAAGTAATTAATCCCCCCCAGGTATTTAACACCCCAGATAATAAACCCCCGGCAATGAACACCCCCCCGGTGATAAACCCACCCCAGTAATAACCCCCCCCCCCACCCCCCATGTCTGTGGAATTGGAGTCCTGGACCAGTCTGATCGATGATGAACGCCAGTTTTCGGTTTGGTTTAGAGGAGACGGACGGTGACGAGTTCCTGGTGCAGTGGCAGCGCGCGCGATTGGCTCGTGGCGGCACCGGCAGCAAAACTGTGGCACCAAATCCTTCCGAAACGCAGGCCGTGGATGGTGAGTGTTGGGGGCGGGGGAGCGCCACGTGTACACGGTGGTTGGAGTAATTGACGGGGTGTGTCTGAGCGTTGCATCAAACGCTGGCGTCACTATCCACATCTTTTAGTTTAGAGAAAGACTTGCATTTTTGTAGCGCCTTTCACAACCTCAGGACACCCCAAAGCGCTTTACAGCCTTTTGGAGTGGCCACTATTTTACTGTAGGAAATGCGGCAGCCAATTTGCGCACAGCAAGCTCCCACAAACAGCAATGTGATAATGAGCAGATAATCTGTTTGTGATGTTGATTGAGGGATAAATATTGGCCAGGACACTGCGAAGAGCTCTCCTGCAAAATAAAATGGTGCCTCGGTTTAACATCTCATCCGAAAGACGACAGTGCGGCGCTCCCTCAGTACTGCCCCTCTGACAGTGCGGCGCTCCCTCAGTACTGTCCCTCCGACAGTGCAGCGCTCCCTCAGTACTGCCCCTCCGACAGTGCAGCGCTCCCTCAGTACTGCCCCTCCGACAGTGCCGCGCTCCCTCAGTACTGCCCCTCCGACAGTGCGGCGCTCCCTCAGTACTGCCCTTCCGACAGTGCGGCGCTCCCTCAGTACTGCCCTTCCGACAGTGCGGCGCTCCCTCAGTACTGCCCCTCCGACAGTGCGACGCTCCCTCAGTACTGCCCCTCCGACAGTGCGGCGCTCCCTCAGTACTGCCCTCCGACAGTGCGGCGCTCCCTCAGTACTGCCCCTCCGACAGTGCGGCGCTCCCTCAGTACTGCCCCTCCGACAGTGCGGCGCTCCCTCAGTACTGCCCCTCCGACAGTGCGGTGCTCCCTCAGTACTGCCCCTCCGACAGTGCGGCGCTCCCTCAGTACTGCCCCTCCGACAGTGCGGCGCTCCCTCAGTACTGCCCCCTGACAGTGCGGCGCTCCCTCAGTACTGCCCCCTGACAGTGCGGCGCTCCCTCAGTACTGCCCCTCCGACAGTGCAGCGCTCCCTCAGTACTGCCCCCTGACAGTGCGGCGCTCTCTCAGTACTGCCCCCTGACAGTGCGGCGCTCCCTCAGTACTGCCCCCTGACAGTGCGGCGCTCCTTCAGTACTGCCCCCTGACAGTGCGGCGCTCCCTCAGTACTGCCCCTCCGACAGTGCAGCGCTCCCTCAGTACTGCCCCCTGACAGTGCGGCGCTCCCTCAGTACTGCCCCCTGACAGTGCGGCGCTCCCTCAGTACTGCCCCTCCGACAGTGCGGTGCTCCCTCAGTACTGCCCTCCGACAGTGCGGCGCTCCCTCAGTACTGCCCCTCCGACAGTGCGGCGCTCCCTCAGTACTGCCCCTCCGACAGTGCGGCGCTCCCTCAGTACTGCCCCTCCGACAGTGCGGCGCTCCCTCAGTACTGCCCCTCCGACAGTGCGGCGCTCCCTCAGCACTGCCCCTCCGACAGTGCGGCGCTCCCTCAGTACTGCCCCTCCGACAGTGCGGCGCTCCCTCAGTGCTGTACCTTCGACAGTGCGGCGCTCCCTCAGTACTGCACTGGGAGTGTCAGCCTGGGTTTTGGTGCTCGAGTCTCTGGAGTAGGTCTGACTCGGAGATGAGAGTGCTATACACTGATGCCTCGTTACATTTCTTTGTGGATATAGTCTGTGAATATTTGAAAGGGAATGGAGCCAAAAATTGCGTCACACAAACCATTTTTGGAGGGGTTAAGAGGAAAGATTATCACTAACCTGGCTCTATTTATCATAAAATCATTTGGCCCATCGTGTCTGTGCCGGCTCTTTGGAAGAGCTATCCAATTAGCTCCCCACCCCCTGCTCTTTTCCCCATTTTCCTTTTCAAGTATTTATCCAATTCTATTTTGAAAGTTACTATTGAATCTGCTTCCACTGCCCTTTCAGGCAGCGCATTCCAGATCACAACAACTCGCTGGGTAAAACATTCTCCTCATCTCCCCCTCTGGTTCGTTTGCCAATGATCTTAAATCTGGTTACCTACCCTCCTAATTTTGAGTACCTCTATTAAATCTCCCCTTAACCTTCTCGGTTCTAATTTCAAAGCAAGCGAATCTCCGTGAAGGGGAATGTAGACTATATTAAGGAGAAATGGAATCCCAATTGGTCGACACCAATGTAGGAATATTCCCATTTAGTGTCGATCGTGCTCGGTTAAGGAACTGCGATTAAACTGTAACTGGGGAGAGAACTGCGATTGAACAAACTAATAAAGTCAACGAAGGAAAATAAAGGTAATATTCTTGAAAACCTGAATTTACTGAGTCCTGGGAGCAAAATCCAGCTTTATTCTTTGGAAAGTAAGTGACCCCTTACTTGTATTAAATGAGCAGTAGCTTAATTCACAACTCATTCATGTTCCTCTGCACCCCAATCAGAACTACCTTCTAATGTCAGACATGGGCCACTAGGATTCATCTCTCTCAGAAAGATACCCCAACTTGTGCAATGTGATCTTAGAACACCGTTTGACTGCTTCATTCATCTTGAAGCAGCGGCCTTGGTCAGAGGCTTTTATTCGGGTCTATTGGGTGTCAGCTGTGGCTCAGTGGGCAGCACTCTCGCCCCTGAATCAGAAGGTCAAGGGTTCAGGTCCCACTCCGGAGACTCAAGCACGTAATGTAGACTGATACTCCCACCACTGAGGGAGGGCTGCACTGTCGGAGGTGCCGTCTTTCGGATGAGACGTTAAACCGAGGCCCCGTCTGCTCTCTCGGGTGGATGTAAAAGATCCCAAGGCGCTATTTCGAAGAAGAGCAGGGGAGTTCTCCCCGGTGTCCTGGGGCCAATGCTTAACCCTCAACCAACCAAGACTTGGAACAGATGATCTGGTCATTATCACATGTTGTTTGTGGGAGCTTGCTATGTGCAAATTGACTGCGTTTCCCACATTACAGCAGTGACTACGCTGCAAAAAGTACTTCATTGGCTGTAAAGCACTCTGGGACGTCTTGAGGTTGTGAAAGGCGCTATAGAAATGCAAGTTCTTTTTAATTTTCAGTTGTTTTGAGACGGTTTTTTGACGTCGTTGATTAATGGTTGAGTTTTGTATGTTGACATGGTGTAACAGTTTAGAAAATTTAATGATCATTTGACCAGGGGACTTCCACTACCTGGGAGGTGCCCAAGAACTAGCTCTTTCACTGAGAGCCAGTGCCCGGGCACCTGCCCAGATGATGTAACCACGCCCTGCCGTGCCCATATATGTCCCTGTGTTCTCCCCCGAGTGATTGCTAACCGTCCTTGCTTATTTTCAGAGGCGAATGTGCGGCCCCACATGTGGCTGATGGTGAATCCCAGACTGGCCTGTGACATTAAATATCCGGAGCGGGAACCGGAACGGACGTTCCTGCAGAAAACCCCAACCAAAGTCTGTCCTCTCGACCAGGATCTGCCCCCGTCACCATCATCATCCTCCTCTCCCACTGGCTGGGTAGTATGTGTTCCCTGTGCTGTTTATTCATGCATTGGGTGGTGTTGGGATACACTGCAGGGCTCCCAGTTTCTCTGCAGTCCTCTTCTGTTTTAGAAATCTCTCTTTTTCCCCCTTATTTCTTCCTCTCCTGAAGGTCCTGGGATCCAACTCTCGGGGCTTTGGGAGCCCTTCTGTACCTCGCCCAACTGAAAGATTTTGCATTTATATAGCGCCTCTCAATACCCCAGGACGTCTCAAGCACTTTACAGCAATGAAGTACTTTTCTACTTGTGAATGAGACCAGAACTAGGGGCCACAAATATAAGATAGTCACTAATAAATCCAATAGGGAATTCAGGAGAAACTTCTTTACCCAGAGAGTGGTGAGAATGTGGAACTCGCTACCACAGGGAGTGGTGGAGGCGAATAGTATAGATACATTTAAGGGTAGGTAGACTGCCAGTGGAACCAGTTTCCCTTTATCTACTCTATCACTGTTATAATGTAGGAAACACGGCAGCCAATTTGTGCACAGCAAGCTCCCACAAACAGAAGAAAGATAAATGACCAGATAATCTGTTTTAGTGATGTTGGTTGAGAGATAAATATTCGCCATGACACCGGGGAGAACTCCCCTGCTCTTCTTCGAAATAGTGCCTTGGGATCTTTTACGTCCACCTGAGAGATCAGACGGGGCCTCGGTTTAACGTCTCATCTGAAAGACGGCACCTCCGACAGTGCAGCGCTCCCTCAGCACTGCACTGGAGTGTCAGCCTGGAGTGGGACTTGAACCCACAACCCTCTGACTCTAGTGAGAATGCTACCCATTGAGTCATGGCTGACACCTTAACTGTTCATAAATGGTGCTGGTCGTGTATCTGACCACAGCCAAGCCTAGTCCCATCTCACCTGATCCCTGCACCCACTGGATAATGAACAGGAGCAAGAACCCTTGTTGCCCAGTGTGAGTGTGAGTGTGAGCGACAGAGTCTCTCTGGATCAGCTGCCCAGTGCTGCACCTATTGAAAGCTTCAAACGGTTCCTGTGCAGCTTAAACCCTCGATCCGTGTGCTGTCAAAAAAAGCCGATGCACAGGAAACAGTTTAGCTGGTGCCAAGTTGCTAAATGAATACAGGCTGATTACAAAATATTTACAGCACAGAAACAGGCCATTTGGCCCAACTGGTCCGTGCCGGTGTTTATGCTCCACACGAGCCTCCTCCCACCCTCTTCATCTCATCCCATCAGCATATCCTTCTATTCCTTTCTCCCTCATGTGTTTATCCAGCTTCCCTTAAATACATCTCTGCTATTCGCCTCAACCACTTCCTGTGGGAGCGAGTTCCACATTCTCACCACTCTCTGGGTAAAGAAGTTTCTCCTGAATTCCCTGTTGGATTTATTAGTGACTGTCTTATATTGATGGCCCCTAGTTTTGGACTCCCCACAAGTGGAAACATCTTCTCTATGTCGACCCTATCAAACCCCTTCATAATTTTAAAGACCTCCATCAGGTCGCCCCTCAGCCTTCTCTTTTCTGGAGAAAAGTGCCCCAGCCTGTTCAATCTTTCCTGATAGGTATAACCTCTCAGTTCTGTTTCATTCTGCTAAATCTTTTTTGCAACTTCTCCAGTGCCTCGATATCCCTTTTATAATCTGGAGACCAGAACTGTGCACAGCGCTCCAAGTGTGGTCTAACCAAGGTTCGATACAAGTTTAACTTTGCTTTTCAATTCTTTCCCTCTAATGGCCTTATTAACCTGCATCGCTACTTTTAGTGATTTGTGAATCTGTACTCCCAGTTAATATTCAGAGTAAATCTATACTGCGTGCAGTTCTGGTCACCACGTTACAGGAAAGATGTGATTGCACTAGAGAGGGTACAGAGGAGATTTACAAGGATGTTGCCGGGAGTAGAGAATCTTAGCTATGAGGAAAGACTGGATAGGCTGGGTCTGTTTTCCTTGGAACAGAGGAGGCTGAGGGGAGATCTTATTGAGGTGTATAAAATTATGAGGGGCATAGATAAAGTGGATAGAAAGGACCTATTTCCCTTAGCAGAGGGGTCAAAAACCAGGGGGCACAGATTTAAAATAATTGGTGGAAGGTTTAGAGGGATTTGAGGGGAAATGTCTTCACCCAGAGGTTTGTGGGGTCTGGAACTCACTGCCTGAAAGGGTGGTAGAGGCAGGAACCCTAACCACATTTAAAAAGTACTTGGATGTGCACTTGGGGTGCTCTAACCTGCAGGGCTACGGACCAAGAGCTGGGAAGTGGGATTAGGCTGGATAGCTCTTTGTTGGCCGGCGCGGACACGATGGGCCGAAATGGCCTCCTTCCGTGCTGTAACTGTCTATGATTCTGTACAAAGTGCTTGCAGCTGAAGGTCGATGGCGAGAGTGCGTCACCTGCACCAACGCAGACAGTTTTATTGTGATGGGGTGTCGAGTCCACAGCCCCGAAACAAACCCCGCGCCCCAGAGAGTGCAGCCCAGCCCAGGGCTTGTGTCTGACCCTCACCTCCCCCGCCCAGGGCTTGTATCTGACCCTCACCTCCCCCATCCTGCTGGCTGCTCGATAAAACTTGCCGTTCTGTCCTTGAACTTGACAGTTGTGTTAGTACAAGGAGCAGAACCTTTTTCAACCTCCTGCAGGTGTCAATTGGCAGGGGAAGAGCTGCAGCACACACAGGACCTCATCAGATTGGCATGTTGAGTGTTTATGTGGGCCTCTGCTCTCTCACTCACCTTAATTGGCCATTACAATCTAATGAGCGTAAACCAATTACTGGAGAGGGAGCAGTGCATGTGGTTTCTCTAGCTGCCTTCCTCCTCGCAGCCTGCTGTCACTCCCTGTGCACACCAAAGAAGGAATAGCTCTATAACCATTGGAGCCAGGTGGTTAGAAGGGTCAGTGTGTGCGCAGGCCATGAGTTGAAGGGTCAGTGTGTGTGTGTGTGCAGGTCATGAGTTGAAAGGTCAGTGTGTGTGTGTGCAGGCCATGAGTTGAAAGGTCAGTGTGTGTGTGTAGGCCATGAGTTGAAGGGTCAGCGTGTGTGTGTGTGCAGGTCATGAGTTGAAAGGTCAGTGTGTGTGTGTGCAGGCCATGAGTTGAAGGGTCGGTGGTGTGTGAGTGAGTGCAGGTCACATGTTGAAGGACCTCCTTTGCCAGGGTCCCTGATTGTGGAATAACTGGAGTTCCTTGTCCCTCCAGCTCTCTGAGGATGAACCCTGTCCGCTGCCCCTCTCTCGGGTGACGATCCCTGGTCAAGCAGGAATGAAGAGTGTGAGCCGCGGCCCCAACAAGTGGCAGCAGCCGCCCGCTAGTTACTTTGTTCTGATCGCCCTGGTGATGCGGAGCAGTCTGACCCACAGTCTGACGATGCAAGAAATCTACAGCTTCATGTGGTAACTGTCGGTTTCCGTCTGCTTTCTGTGGCTTGGTGGGGAGGTGGAGGGAAAACAGACGACAGTGGCTGTGTTGGTTTGTTTGATTCAGATAAATATTTCGCAGTTTGACATTTTGGTCTTGATGCATATAAGCCCATCACTGTGTGTCTCCTAACCCGCACCCACCTGTAAGAATTGTTCTGCCTGATTCAGTGGGCGCACATTCCTTCCTCATAGGACCTGCCCCTTTACGAAGCTCAGACTAGCTGCATGTTGGCAGAACCAAGGTTTGGGGATCCAGGGACTTTAATGAGCTAAAACCACACCCCTTATCAGTACCTAGCACTGGTCGGCTTCTAGTTGGGAACACTGGTCACTCGTTGGTCTGTGATAACTCAAAATTGAAACGTACAAAATTCTTGCAGGGCTTGACAGGGTAGATGCAGAGAGGATGTTACCCTGGCTGGGGAGTCTAGAACCAGGGTCACAGTTTCAGAATAAGGGGTCGGCCATTTAGGACTGAGATGAGGAGAAATTTCTTCACTCAGAGGGTTGTGAATCTTTGGAATTCTCTTACCCCAGAGGGCTGTGGAGGCTCAGTCGTTGAGTATATTCAAAACAGAGATTGATAGATTTTTGAATATTCAGGGAATCAAGGGATATGGGGATAGTGCAGGAAAGTGAGGTAGAAGATCAGCCTTGATTTTATTGAATGGCGGAGCAGGCTCGAGGGACCGAATGGCCGACTCCTGCTCCTATTTCTTAAGTTCTTAAATGGTTTTCCACCAAGTTATTAAATATTCTGCATCTCAAATACTCTGGTCATTGTTTTTTTGCAGTGAACATTTCCCGTATTTTCTAACGGCCCCAAAGGGTTGGAAGAACGGCATCCGGCGAAATCTCTGCTTCAACAGAAACTTTAAGATGGTGTCGGTGAGGAGTTCAGGTACTGGGAGCAGGCAGCATCTCTGGAGCCTGACCTCTGAAGGGAGAGTCCGACTGAGGGAAGATCTGAAGGTCCTCTCCCAACAGACCCTCAACCAAATCAAATCCAGTATGATGAGACCAGGTAAAGGCACAGGCATGACTCTGCAGGTGGGAGGTGGGAGAGGATGTGGAGTCAGGGGAGCAGCCAAGTTAACAAGGAGCCATCGGGATTGATCACAGAAGTAGGTTTGAAGGAGCGTCTTAAAGGAGGAGAGAGGCGTAAAGGTTCAGGGAGGGAATTCCAGAGCTTGGGGTCCAGGCAGCTGAAGGCACGGCCGCCAATGCTGGTGCGATTAAAATCAGGGGGATGCTCAAGAGGCCAGAACTGGGTGAGCGCAGAGATCTCGGATGGTTGTGGGGCTGGGAGAGGTTACAGAGATAGGGAGGGGCGAGGCCACGGAGGGATTTGAAAACAAGGATGAGAATTTTAAAATCGAGGCGTTACTGGACTGGGAGCCAATGTAGGTCAGCGAGCACAGGGGCGATGGGTGAACGGGTTTTGGGCCTAGGGGCGATGGGTGAACGGGATTTGGGTCCAGGGGTGATGGGTGAATGGGATTTGAGCCCAGGGGCGATGGGTGAATGGGATTTGGGCCCAGGGGTGATGGGTGAACGGGATTTGGGCCCAGGGGTGATGGGTGAATGGGATTTGGGCCCAGGGGCGATGGGTGAATGGGATTTGGGCCCAGGGGTGATGGGTGAACGGGATTTGGGTACAGGGGCGATGGGTGAACGGGATTTGGGCCCAGGGGTGATGGGTGAACGGGATTTGGACCCAGGGGCGATGGGTGAATGGGATTTGGGCCCAGGGGTGATGGGTGAACGGGATTTGGGTACAGGGGCGATGGGTGAACGGGATTTGGGCCCAGGGGCGATGGGTGAATGGGATTTGGGCCCAGGGGTGATGGGTGAATGGGATTTGGGCCCGGGGCGATGGGTGAACGGGATTTGGGCCCAGGGGCGATGGGTGAACGGGATTTGGGCCCAGGGGCGATGGGTGAACGGGATTTGGGCCCAGGGGCGATGGGTGAACGGGATTTGGGCCCAGGGGTGATGGGTGAATAGGATTTGGGCCCAGGGGTGATGGGTGAACGGGATTTGGGCCCAGGGGTGATGGGTGAATAGGATTTGGGCCCAGGGGTGATGGGTGAACGGGTTTTGGGCCCAGGGGTGATGGGTGAATAGGATTTGGGCCCAGGGGTGATGGGTGAATAGGATTTGGGCCCAGGGGTGATGGGTGAATAGGATTTGGGCCCAGGGGTGATGGGTGAATAGGATTTGGGCCCAGGGGCGATGGGTGAACGGGATTTGGGCCCAGGGGTGATGGGTGAATAGGATTTGGGCCCAGGGGTGATGGGTGAACGGGTTTTGGGCCCAGGGGTGATGGGTGAATAGGATTTGGGCCCAGGGGTGATGGGTGAACGGGTTTTGGGCCCGGGGCGATGGGTGAACAGGCAGTTCATCATCTGCCTGTGTTTGGTTATCAGGATTGTGCAGAACTGGAGAGAATTTTGGGACTGTTCCTGTCTGTCTATCTTGGAGTTCAAGGCAGAGTTTAACAAATCTCTCTCTATATTTCTGATGCAGAATTGCTCCTCCAGTCTTCACCGGATTAACTATTCTGGACATGTCTTTGACGGACTGGCAGACAGCTGAAGATATTTACTACCTGCTGCTGCTTCAGCCTTCCAGCCATTCCACAAACTCTTGGAAACAGACCAGGTGCTAGACTTGCCCCACATGGTGTATAGTCTCACCTCCACTTCCTTGGCTTGTCCTGGGAATTCTCGGTTGGATCTACTGGGAATGGTGAAACAAGAGTGAAGGTTCGTCTTCCAGACCACACCACAACCCACCCCAT
The DNA here is from genome assembly GCF_052327205.1 of Somniosus microcephalus. Taxonomy (NCBI): domain Eukaryota; kingdom Metazoa; phylum Chordata; class Chondrichthyes; order Squaliformes; family Somniosidae; genus Somniosus; species Somniosus microcephalus. The sequence continues at coordinate 3,595,568 of NC_141012.1, forward strand.
CGTTCCTATTCCTCTGTTTCCTGTTCACAACAAAACTACTGAATGAGTTTTATTTAATAAACACGGCTCCACTGCTATGGACTGATTTTCTGTATACGGGTCCCCCTGAAAGTATTGATATGCTTGTAGGGACCCCTGCCCTTACTTTGAAAAAACTGCAGAAAATGTATCTTTTGCATTTCTTTGGGAATGACGTTTCCCATTGTCACAGACGTGTTGACACCTGAGTTTTGAACAGCTGTTTCCAATATTGTTTTCGGTTTCTCTTGTAAATGTTTTGAGGTTGGGTCTTTCAGTCCTGCTCCGCCCCGCACACAATGAGAAAACCTTTGGGCCCACCCAGTGCGTTGTCTGTCCGGGATCAGAAGCCAAAGGTTGGAGCACGAGGTCGGAGCTCTGATCATTCTGTCTACTCTTCCTCTCCTGCTGCCTCCCGAAATGGAAACCTCACATCTTCAGACAGGGTCACTCCAGGTGTGGGGGGGGCGGTGCCAGCGTGAAAACGGGGGTTCATAGACTCCGAGGTCAGGCGGAGAACTGAGCTCTGCCAATGCAGGTGAGCACCAGGGCAGAGGGCGAGAGGACCTGCTAAGTATCTCCCTCTTTTTGTCCTCTTCCCCAAATAAGGGAGTGACTGGCCGGCACTGAGCAGGCAGGGCCGTTCTGTCTTTGTCTTTCTTTGAATTAAACTTTGTAAATTACAACTGTAAATTTTGAGTTTAAATCTATTTATGTCGATCCCTTCAGTCTTGCTGTAAATAAAATTAACATTGTGCAAAAGCCATTCTGCATTTTTGCGACACCCCAGTGTGCAGCGTGTCCAGAGGATGGGGCGGACATTCTGTTGTAGTTAAACTTTGTGTGAAACAGGGGCTGAGCAATCTTCTACTGCCCCATCAATCACACCTCCGCATCCCGATTCACTCCATCAGTTGCTGCAATCTGTGCAATTGTGATTCCAAAATTACACCAAATGGAAAAGGACTGGTTGGGTGAATGTCTAGCTTACTTCACACGCTCCGGACATCCCAAAGTGCTTTACAGTCAATGAAGTATTTTTGAAGTGTAGTCACTGTTGTAATGTAGGAAACGCGGCAGCCAATTTGCGCACAGCAAGCTCCCACATTCAGCAATGTGATAATGACCAGATAATCTGTTTTAGTGATGGTAGTTGAAGGATAAATATTGGCCAGGACACGGGGGAGAACTTCCCTGCTATTCAATATAATGCCATGGGATCACTTATGTCCACCCGAGAGGGCAGACTGGGCCTCAGTTTAACGTCTCATCTAAAAGACAGCACCTCCGACAGTGCAGCACTCCCTCAGTATTGCCTTTCCGACAGTGCAGCACTCCCTCAATACTGCCCTTCCGACAGTGCGGCATTCCCTCAGTACTGCCCCTCCGACAGTGCAGCGCTCCCTCAGTGCTGCCCATCCAACAGTGCGGCGCTCCCTCAGTACTGCCCCTCCGACAGTGTGGCACTCCCTCAGTATTGCCCTTCCGACAGTGCGGCACTCCCTCAGTATTGCCCTTCCGACAGTGCGGCACTCCCTCAGTACTGCCCTTCCGACAGTGCGGCACTCCCTCAGTACTGCCCCTCCGACAGTGCAGCGCTCCCTCAGTACTGCCCATCCAACAGTGCGGCGCTCCCTCAGTACTGCCCCTCCGACAGTGCGGCGCTCCCTCAGTACTGCCCCTCTGACAGTGCGGCGCTCCCTCAATGCTGCCCCTCTGACAGTGCGATCCTCCCTCAGTACTGCTCCTCTGACAGTGCACCGCACCCTCAGTACTGCCCCTCCGACAGTGCAGCGCTCCCTCAGTACTGCCCATCCAACAGTGCGGCGCTCCCTCAGTACTGCCCATCCAACAGTGCGGCGCTCCCTCAGTACTGCCCCTCCGACAGTGCGGCACTCCCTCAGTATTGCCCTTCCAACAGTGCAGCGCTCCCTCAGTACTGCCCATCCAACAGTGCGGCACTCCCTCAGTACTGCCCCTCCGACAGTGTGGCGCTCCCTCAGTACTGCCCCTTCGACAGTGCGGCGCTCACTCAGTACTGCCCCTCTGACAGTGCGGCGCTCCCTCAATGCTGCCCCTCTGACAGTGCGATCCTCCCTCAGTACTGACCCTCCGACAGTGCTGGCGCTCCCTCAGTACTGACCCTCCGACAGTGCGGCGCTCCCTCAGTACTGACCCTCCAAAAGTGCAGTGCTCCCTCAGTACTGACCCTCCGACAGTGCGGCACTCCCTCAGTACTGACCCTCCGACAGTGCGGCGCTCCCTCAGTACTGACCCTCCGACAGTGCGGCACTCCCTCAGTACTGACCCTCCGACAGTGCGGCACTCCCTCAGTACTGCCCCTCCGACAGTGCAGTGCTCCCTCAGTACTGCCCCTCCCTCAGTACTGCCCCTCCCACAGTGTAGTGCTCCCTCAGTAGTGCTCCTCCAACAGTGCGGCGCTCCCTCAGTACCACTCCTCCCACAGTGCAGTGCTCCCTCAGTACCGCCCCTCCGACAGTGCGGCGCTCCCTCAGTACTGCCCCTCCGACAGTGCGACGCTCCCTCAGTACTGCCCCTCTGACAGTGCGGCGCTCCCTCAGTACTGCCCCTCCGACAGTGCGGCGCTCCCTCAGTATTGCCCCTCCGACAGTGCAGCGCTCCTCAGTACTGCCCCTCCGACAGTGCAGCGCTCCCTCAGTACTGCCCCTCCGACAGTGCCGTGCTCCCTCAGTACTGCCCCTCCGAAACTGCCGCGCTCCCTCAGTACTGCCCCTCCGATAGCGCTGCGTTCCCTCAGCACTGCCCCTCCGACAGTGCAGCGCTCCCTCAGTACTGCCCCTCTGACTGGGCCGCGCTCCCTCAGTACTGCCCCTCCGACAGTGCGGCGCTCCCTCAACACTGCCCCGCCGACAGTGCGGCACTCCCTCAGCACTGCCCCTCCAACAGTGCGGCACTCCCTCAGCACTGCCCCTCCGACAGTGCGGCGCTCCCTAAGTACTGCTCCTCCGACAGTGCGGCGCTCCCTCAGTACTGCTCCACCGACAGTGCGGCGCTCCCTAAGTACTGCTCCTCCGACAGTGCGGCGCTCCCTCAGTACTGCTCCTCCGACAGTGCGGCGCTCCCTAAGTACTGCTCCTCCGACAGTGCGGCGCTCCCTCAGTACTGCTCCTCCGACAGTGCGGCGCTCCCTAAGTACTGCCCCTCCGACAGTGCCGTGCTCCCTCAGTACTGCCCCTCCAAAACTGCCGCGCTCCCTCAGTACTGCCCCTCCGATAGTGCTGCGTTCCCTCAGCACTGCCCCTCCGACAGTGCAGCGCTCCCTCAGCACTGCCCCTCTGACTGGGCCGCGCTCCCTCAGTACTGCCCCTCCGAAACTGCCGCGCTCCCTCAGTACTGCCCCTCCGACAGTGCGGCGCTCCCTCAGTACTGCCCCTCCGACAGTGCGGCGCTCCCTCAGTACTGCCCCTCCGACAGTGCGGCGCTCCCTCAGTACTGCTCCTCCGACAGTGCGGTGCTCCCTAAGTACTGCTCCTCCGACAGTGCGGCACTCCCTCAGCACTGCACCTCCGACTGGGCCGCGCTGCCTCAGTACTGCCCCTCCGACAGTGCGGCACTCCCTCACTACTGCCCCTCCGACAGTGCGGCGCTCCCTCAGTACTGCCCCTCCGACAGTGCGGCACTCCCTCACTACTGCCCCTCCGACAGTGCGGCACTCCCTCAGCACTGCACCTCCGACTGGGCCGCGCTCCCTCAGTACTGCCCCTCCGACAGTGCGGCATTCCCTCACTACTGCCCCTCCGACAGTGCGGCGCTCCCTCAGTACTGCTCCTCCGACAGTGCGGCACTCCCTCAGTCAGCCTGGTTTTTGCGCTCAAGCCCCTGCAGTCAGGCTTGAATCCACGACCTTCTGACTCAGAGGTGAGAGTGCTGCCCACTGAGCCACGGCTGACATGGTGCAGTCAGTTTCATGCTTTATCGTTGGGACCTTTTCGTTCCAGGGAGAGAAAGTGAGTGATTGAATAAAGAGTAATGAGGGCCTCTCTGCGACGGTGTGTCCTGTATAATCAGATCTGTTCTTGATTCACGAGCCCACTGCTCTAATGCTGCCTCTGGGAACCTTCAGAGTTACTGCGAAGCAGCTGGAGGATCTGCTCAGAATGGGTAATTGTTGCTGAGCCAGTTTATACACTGGTTAAGTTTGCTGTAAGATCCAATTAGCGAGTCAAAAACAACCGTTAATATATCACAAGACGGGCTGGACACCAGAGACTGATTCCCGCTATATTCACGCACAAATTCACTTTCACTGTAATCTGAAGGGTCATTAATCTGCCTCACTGACACGGGGACCTTGTCGGTATCTGAAGTGTGTCTGGAGATGATATGGTCACTGTGGTGTATGTAACTTGTTCCACCTTAAGAGAACTTAAACCTGTTCCACCTTAAGAGATGTACTACTTTCTCTGGCTGCTGTATACGGTAATACCGGTGGTGACCACATCGGTATATAAGTGCTGTGTAGTAATTTGCTGGGTAGTACAGCCCTAACCTCCGAATAGTAAAGACCTATTGAAAAGTTATTCTTGTAGTCTGTGTCAGTAATTGACCTTAAATATAACTGGAACACACAGACTTAACAGTGGCGACGAGTCCGATCTTACCCTGCGGCAGTTTACATCCACGGCAGCTTCGTCCTCAGAACGGGCGTCGAGAAGAGGCATCCACCCTCATCATCCTGCTGAACAGCACGTCGCGCGGGAGGCATCGAGGACCCGGAGTGAAGAAGAGAAATTCTGAACTCGAAGCCCCCGTCAGCGGCAGACAGCTATCTTCCTTCTACCACGGTGGTGGGTAAGCCAATCAGCGAAAGTCGGCCGCATTGGCTGTAGCGAAGGGGAGGGAAGACGGAGGAAAGAGGGCAGTGAAATCGACCGCGGCCGGTGAAAAGGGCCGGGCCGCATTCGGGCCGAAAGGCGCAGCGACTGGGGCAGCTGAAGGCGCGAGAGCCGCGGTGAATTCGAACGCAGCGGGTGCACATAACCGGGCTGCAAGAAGGGCTGCGAGGCGCGACGGCAGGGAAGCGCGAATGCCCACGGGAACCGCGGTGGAGTAGAAGCAGCGTCGGGGGAGTTGTTAACCACTGGGGAGGCGCGACCGGCAGCAGCACAGCAATTGCCATTGCAGCCAGCGGGTGAAGAAGACGAGCGCGGGAAAGACCGCCAAGCGCGGGAAGCCGCCATTTTGGAAAAAAAAATAGCAAAGATGCCTAAACATGGGAACATTAATACTTTTGATAGCGACATCGAAGATTGGACCACGTATGTAGAACGCATAGAAGTTTATTGTAGAGCAAATAAGATACCAGATGGGGAGAAAGCACTAACCTTATTAAATTTAATGGGTGCGAAGACATACGGGCAATTGAAACACCTTCTATCACCAGAGAAACCAGCGGATAAGACTTTCACGGATATTGTTACCGTCCTGAAAAGTCATTTAAGCCCCACGCCGCTGATGCTAGCGGAACGATTTAAATTTTACAGCAGCAAGCAGCTGAAAGATGAAAGCAATGCTGAATTTTTAATTGAATTGCGTAAGCTAGCAAAGTACTGTCAGTTTGGAACAGGACTAACAGATGCGCTAAGAGATAAATTTGTGTGTGGATTGTTAAAAGAAGAGACACAAAAGCGACTGCTTGAGGAGAATGAGCTGACGCTTGATAAAGCTGTCGCTATGGCAGCATCGCACGAAGCCGCAGCGAGAGGCACGGCGGTAATGCAGCTATGGTCACTGGAACTCAGCACAAATCAAATGGTCTTGGGTACAGTAAAATGTTATCGTTGTGGAAAGACAACACACGATCAGAACCAGTGCTGGTTCAAAAATAAGGAATGCAGAAAATGTGGCAGGCTTGGTCACATAGCTAAAGTATGCCGGTCAGGAGAGAAGACCAGCAACAAAAAGTCACCGCAGGGAAAGTACAGAAAGGTACACAAGGTGACAGAGAACAGTTCAAACGAACAGAAGTCAGATTCAGACGCCAGCAGTAATGAACTGGGTAGCTTAAGAGTACACAACGTTGGTAAGGAAGCAGACCTCCAGACAATTTGGGTCACACTTCAGATAGCAGGAGTCCAAGTGAAGATGGAATTGGACACTGGATCGGCATTGACGGTCATGAATAAGAAAGATTACAAAAGGTTATTCCAACATATTCCCCTACGGGATACAGAGATTGTATTGAAAACATACACGGGGCAAAGAGTATACCCCATCGGAAAGATAGAGGTAAAGGTGGTCCACAAGGGCAAAGAAAGCCGAGGAATGGACTTATATGTGCTACCTGAAGGAGGTCCACCACTACTGGGACAGGAGTGGATTAGAAAAATGAATATGGACTGGCATTCCTTAAAAGCACTAACGGTAGATGCCAGGGAAACAGATGTCAAACCTAAACGATTGTCCAGAATATTGGACGATGCTAAAGAGGTGTTCCAGCAGGGACTGGGAACACTGAGAGGAATTACGGCAAACATCAAGATTGAAGAACATGCACAACCAAAATTTTTCAAAGCCAGACCAGTCCATATTCTTTCAATCAGATTGAAAGAATATGGACTTCGAGTTAATCGGCAGAAATGTGAGTTCTTTCAGAAGCGGATCTCGTACTGTGGCCATGTCATTGACCAGGAGGGACTTCATAAGTCTCCTGACAAGATCGAAGCGGTTGTGAAGGCTCCCGCTCCGGTTAATGTATCTCAGTTGAGGTCGTTCCTAGGATTGATTAACTATTACCATCAGTTTCTGCATTTATCCACGGTACTGCACCCGCTGAACGCTCTTTTGCAGAAGGGAGTACCATGGGAGTGGAGCGAGGACTGTAAGAAGGCCTTTCGCAAAAGCAAGGAATTGATAACCTCAGAGGAAGTGTTGGCTCACTTCAACCCAACACTGCCTATTCGTTTGGCTTGTGATGCTTCTCCATATGGTATTGGGGCAGTACTCTCACACAAGTTGCCAAATGGCGCGGAGAGGCCAGTCACGTTCGCATCCAGATCATTGACCTCCGCTGAGCGCAACTATGCTCAGATAGATAGGGAGGCTGTCAGCCTTGTGTGGGGAGTAAAGAAGTTTAATCATTACCTGCAGGGCCAAAAGTTTACGCTTCTGACAGACCATCAGCCGTTGGTATCCATTTTTAACCCTAAGAAGGGTGTGTCGGTGATGACAGCACAGAGACTCCAGAGATGGTCCCTTTTCCTAGGGGCACATCAATATCAGATAGAATTCAAAGGTACAAAGCAGCATGGTAATGCTGATGGGCTGTCGCGCCTGCCACTACCTGAAGAAGAGGAGACAACGAAGGTTGACCCTGTTGAGTTATTTCACTCGATCATCATCGAGTGTTTACCAGTCACCAATGCAAGTATTGAAAGAGAAACCAGGAACGACCCGACACTGTCCCGAGTCTACGAGGTGACAGTGAAGGGATGGCCAGCACATGGTGATTCTCTGTTACCGGCATTCTCGGCAAGACGAGACCAGCTGTCCGTCTGTCAAGGAACATTGATGTATGGAACGAGAGTGATTATTCCTCCTAAGTTAAGGGAAAGAGTTCTAAAGGAACTGCATGAAGGTCATCTGGGGGGAGTCAAGATGAAAAGCCTTGCTAGGGCTTATGTGTGGTGGCCGGGTATCGACCAACAGATAGAGGAGCTGACGAAAAGCTGCTCAGGGTGCCAAAAAGTGCAAAATGCACCTCCGATTGCACCGCTGCATCCATGGGAATGGCCTTCAGCCCCATGGCAACGCGTACATATTGACTTTGCTGGTCCATTCATGGACTCCATGTTTCTAATTGCGGTGGACGCACATTCTAAATGGCCAGAAGTGATCAAGATGACTACCACTACTTCAGAAAAGACAATTGCGGTGTTAAGAACGATATTCGCAAGGAACGGATTGCCAGAACAAATATGTTCTGACAATGGACCACAGTTCGTGTCAGAAGAATTCCAAAAATTCTTAAAGAAGAATGGGGTGAAACATTATACCTCTGCCCCATATCATCCGGCTACAAATGGGTTGGCCGAGAGATTTGTACAAACATTCAAAAAGGCAATAAAGGCCATGAGCGAAGATCAGATTCCACTACAACATAAGGTGGACAAGTTTCTACTGGCATATCGAAACGCCGCTCATGCAGTGACAAACCAAAGTCCTGCCATGATGTTTTATAACAGGAGGTTGCGGTCCAGGTTGGACTTGTTAAAACCAAATGTGCGGAGGGAAGTTGAAAACAAACAGTTCCAGCATATAAATAACAAGACCACTCGGAGTTTCGAGGTAGGACAACCAGTGTTGGCCAGGGACTATGGAAACGAGAAATGGCAATCCGGAACAATTCGGGCCAGACAAGGACCCCTGATGTACACGGTAGATGTTGGTAAAAATGTAATACGGCGTCATGCTGACCAACTGGTAGAATCGAGAACAAGGGTTGAACCCATGGTTACGACAGAGACAACCGTGGAAGAAGTTAGTGAACCTGAAGCATCTACCTCGGCAGTGAATGTACCTGATGATGATGTCCAAGACATAAGAGACCAACTAGAGGAGTCACCCCAGCAACAAGAATCAGAGACCCCTGAAAGGCGTTATCCAACTCGAATCAGGAGGCCTCCTGAGAGACTGAACCTTTGAACTGTTTCTACATGAAGTTGTATATGTATATATGTTATTATGTTATGTTAAATGGGGATATAACTGTTAAGTTAAAAAGGGAGGATTGTGGTGTATGTAACTTGTTCCACCTTAAGAGAACTTAAACCTGTTCCACCTTAAGAGATGTACTACTTTCTCTGGCTGCTGTATACGTAATACCGGTGGTGACCACACCGGTATATAAGTACTGTGTAGTAATTTGCTGGGTAGTACAGCCCTAACCTCCGAATAGTAAAGACCTATTGAAAAGTTATTCTTGTAGTCTGTGTCAGTAATTGACCTTAAATATAACTGGAACACACAGACTTAACAGTCACGGAGCGGGTACAGTGAGAAACACTGGAGAACATTCCAAGTGTCGGCAGTTGCAGGTGTGAGGAAAGTTTCAGCGCAGTTGGTTTGTTTTAGGAAGGAATCCGCAAGATGACAGGAAATTGACAAAATTGAGCCGTGCAAATTGTTCCCTGGAAGGATTCAAATTACAAAGTATTACATCGTACTTACAGCACAGAAACAGGCCATTCGGCCCAACTGGTCCATGCCGGTGTTTATGCTCCACACGAGCCTCCTCCCACCCTCTTCATCTCACCCTATCAGAATATCCTTCGATTCCCTTCTCCCTCATGTGTTTATCCAGCTTCCCCTTAAATGCATCTCTGCTATTCGCCTCAACTACTCCCTGTGGTAGCGAATTCCACATTCAGAGAAGTTTCTCCTGAATTCCCTATTGGATTTATTAGTGACTATCTTATATTGATGGCCCCTAGTTCTGGTCTCCCCACAAGTGGAAACATCTTCTCTACATCGACCCTATCGAACCCCTTTATTATCTTAAAGACCTCGATCAGGTCACCCGTCAGTCTTCTCTTTTCTAGAGAAAGAGCTCCAGCCTGTTCAATCTTTCCTGATAGTTAGAACCTCTCAATTTTAATATCATTCTGGTAATCTTTTGTGCACCCTCTCCAGTGCCTCGATATCCTTTTTATAACATGGAGACCAGAATTGCACACAGTGCTCCGAGTGTGGTCTAACCAAGTTTCTCAGAATCACAGAATCACAGAATCCCCACAGTGCAGATAGAGGCCATTTCGGCCCATCGAGCCTGCACCGACACATATCCCACCCTATCCCCGTAACCCCACGTATTTAATCCCCTAACACTAAGGGTCAATTTATCATAGCCAAATCAACCTAACCCGCACATCTTTGGACTGTGGGAGGAAACCGGAGCACCCGGAGGAAACCCACGCAGACACAGGGAGAATTGCCTCACAGCGCCAGGGACCCGGGTTCGAATCCGGCCTCGGGTGACTGTCTGTGTGGAGTTTGCACATTCTCCCCGTGTTTGCGTGGGTTTCCTCCGGGTGCTCCGGTTTCCTCCCACAGTCCAAAGATGTGCGGGTTAGGTTGATTGGCTATGATAAATTGACCCTTAGTGTTAGGGGGATTAAATACGTGGGGTTACGGGGATAAGGTGAGATATGTGTTGGTGTAGGGGTTACGGGGATCGGGTGGGATATGTGTCGGTGCAGGCTCGATGGGCCGAAATGGCCTCTATCTGCACTGTGGGGTTTCTGTGATTCTGTGATTGTGAATGTGCAAACTCCACACAGACAGTCGCCCGAGGCCGGATTCGAACCCGGGTCCCTGGCGCTGTGAGGCAACAGTGCTAACCACTATGCCACCGTGCCCCCCTATGCAAGTTTAACATCACTTCTCTGCTTTTCAATTCTCTCTCTAGAAATGACCCCCAGGGCTTGGTTTGTTTTTTTATGGCCTTAATAACCTGCGTCGCTACTTTCAGTGATTTGTGTATCTGTACCCCCGGACCCTCTGTTTCTCTATCCCATTTAGACACTTATTTACAAGGAGTGTGTGGCCTCCTTATTCTTCCTACCAAACTGTACCACCTCACACTTCTCTATATTGAAGATCATTTGTCAATTCCACGGCCATTCTGAAAGTTGATTAATGTCTTCCTGTATTTTATCGCAGTCTTCCTCTGTATTAAATACATTGCCCAATTTGAAATTGTATTCCCAGGGGTCACTAGTTAAACAGGAAGTTAGGAGTAAGAAGGGGAGTTGTGGGAACTTTTTCACCCACAGAGTGCAAAGAGTTGTAGACCGTTACCAGGGAGGCCAGTGAAGAGGACAATATAAATGGTTCCCAGAGACCGTTAGATGAGTTGCTGGGGGAGAGAAGAATGGGAGGGATTTGAACATAAGAATTAGGAGCAGGAGTAGGCCATTCAATAAGATAATGGCTGATCTTCGATCTCAACTCCACCTTCCCGTTTTATTCATTCATGGGATGTGGATGGTGCCAGTAAGACCAGGATTTGTTGCCCATACAATAATTGCCCTCGAGAAGGTGGTGGTGAGCCGCCTTCTTGAATACAACTGAGTGTCTCGCTCGGCCATTTCAGGGGGCAGCTAACAGTCAACCACATTGCTGTGGGTCTGGAGTCACATAGAGGCCAGACCGGGTAAGGACGGCAGATTTCCTTCCCTAAAGATTCCTTCCGTCTTTCGGATGAGACGTTAAACTGAGGCCCTATCTGCTGTCTCAGGTGGACGTAAATGATTCCACGGCCACTATTTCGAAGAAGAGCAGGGGAGTTCTCCCCGGTGTCCTGGGCCAATATTTATCCCTCAATCAACATCACTAAAACAGATTATGATCTGGTCATTATCACATTGCTGTTTGTGGGAGCTTGCTGTGCGCAAATTGGCTGCCGCGTTTCCCACATTTCAACAGTGACTACACTTCAAAAAGTACTTCATTGGCTGTAAAGCGCTTTGGGACGTTCGGTGGTCGTGAAAGGCGCTATAGAAATGCAAGTCTTTTTCTTTTCTAAAGGACATTAATGAACCAGATGAGTTTTTACAACAATCTGATAGTTTCATGGTCACCATTACTGATACTAGTTTTTTATTCCAGATTTATTTAATTAACTGAATTTAAATTCCTCAGCTGCCGTGGTGGGATTTCAACTCATGTCTCCAGATCATTAGCCCAGGACTGTGGATTACTAGTCCAGTAATATAACCACAATACTACCATATCCATTGATTCCCAAAAATCTATCTATCTCATACTCAGCGACTGAGGATCCACAGCCCGCTGGGGTAGAGAATTCCAAAGATTTGATGGCTGGGTGGGGTTGATGTATCCGAGAGGCTCGGGCTTGTTCGGGTTTTCATGTTTCTGGGTGGTCTTGTGTGCTGCAAGCTGTTGGTCTGGGCACTGGGTGGCACTGCAGGCTGGGACACAGGAAGCAGCTGCGGACTCTCGGCTCCCTCTTCTGAGCTTGGTGAGTCCAGGACGGCAGATTCAAAAAATGTGTGCGAGGGTGGGAGGCCTTGGAGTTAGGAGGTCCTGTGTGGTGCTGAATTGGATGAAAAAAAAATCTTTAGACGTTTAAAGGGGCATTATTGTCACAAAAAGCCTTTTCTGTTTGGGGAGCGGTGAGGCAGGAACGGAGACAGGCGATGGGACGGAAGTGGAAGTAGGCGCTCTTTGGGGTGGAGAAGAGATAGGGTTGGAAGAAGGTCAGCGCAGGGTCAAATAGGACGCAGAGGTTGTGAACAGTCTGGTTCAACCTGAGACAAAAGGAGAGGGAGGTTGGAAATGGGGCGGTAGTTTGCAAGGACAGAGGGGTCGAGGGTGGGAGATGGGTTTGAGGAGGGGGAACTTTTTACATCTTCTTGACATGGAACGGAGTGAGTCCTTTACCCAATCCCTCTCATTCTGCCTGTCTGAATTCTATTCCCTTCACCATATCTGAAGGCGGCTCATTTTTCTCTTGGCACGTAATAACTCTGCATTTGTCAATATTACATTTCAATTCCAATTTATTTCAGCCTTGCTATAATTGATCAAGTGTTAGCTGTACCCATCACACTTTGCTGCATCAAGTGGTAGGGACATTTGTGCCGTTGAAGTGTCAAGCAAAGAGCATCATGAACAAGAGGAAGCCCAAATATCTCCCCCTGACCTTCAAAGGCCGAGTTCCCCATCATCAACATCTTGGGGGTCACCATTGACCAGAAGCTTAACTGGGATCAACCATATCAACACTATGGCCACAATAGGTGATCTCATTGAAACATACAAGATTCTGAGGGGGATTGACAGGGTAGGTGCTGAGAGGCTGTTTCCCCCTGGCTGGAGAGTCTAGAACTAGGGGGGCATAGTCTCAGGATAAGGGGCCAGCCTTTTAGGACTGAGATGAAGAGGAATTTCTTCACTCAGCGGGTGGTGAATCTTTGGAATTCTCTACCCCAGAGGGCTGTGGAGGCTCAGTCGCTGAGTATATTCAAGACAGAGATCAATAGATTTTTGGATACTAAGGGAATCGAGGGATATGGGGATCGGGCGGGAAAGTGGAGTTGAGGTTGAAGATCAGCCATGATCTTATTGAATGGCGGAGCAGGCTCGAGGGGCCGAATGGCCGACTCCTGCTCCTATTTCTTATGTTCGTATGTAATAACAGGGCAGGGGTTGGATACTCTGTGAAAATGGTTTACTACTTGAACCCTCAAAGCCTCTGCACCATCTACAAGGCTCAAGTCATGAGTGCAATGGAATATTCTCCACTCACCTGGATGGTTGCAGCTGCACCAACACTCAAGAAGCGCAACACCATCCATGACAGAGCAGTTTGCACGATCGGTGTCCCTGCCACTGGAGTTCATAGCCACACACCATCACCGACCCACTGTGGCGGCAGTGCGTACAATTTACAGGATGCACTGTGAGCCTTCCTCTCCTGCAACCTCTCTCAAGAGCAGCAAAGGTGTGGGAACACCATCACCCTGAATTTCCCTTCCAATTCTCTTGACATCCTGACTTGGTTGTATATCGCCATTCTTTCATTGTCATGGAGTCAGTATCCTGCAATTCCCTGTCTTAAACCAGTGTGGGAGCACCATCACCACAAGGAGTTCAATAGTTTGTAGATCAGTTTGACAAGGCAACCAATACATTGGCAACCAGTAATATTACTGATCAAGTACAACTAGTTACACACAGTAAGTACAAGAGAGAGATGTTACCCCAATCCTTTGGAGAATAGCTGAGCATGTATTGAAACGATCTGATTCTTTGCTCCTCCGATGAGCTTCCCCTTAAGACAGTTCTTTAGATACAGTGGCCATGACATCATCCACCCTCAGCCAATCAGTGACACTGTAGCCCATTTAACCCATATATGGACATGCTTTCATTTTGTTTCTCCCAGAATCTTCCCAGTGGTTTGCCAGGAAACGCAACTTAAAATCAACCTATGTTAAGAAAATTTAGGGTTACAGGTTCAAGGAGAAGGCCTACCATCACCTGCCGGGACAACCAGAGATGGACAATAAATGCCGGCCTTGCCAGCGATGCCCACATCCCGCGAACAGACTGAAAAAAAACCTTACAATTCTGCCGACCAGCCCTAAATCCACAACCATTCCTGAAAGCGAAGGATTAAGCAGTCTCAGTTGATCGACACATGTTGCAATTGGTTCGAGATTGGTTTTATTGCCACTCAATTGCCTGCCCAATGCCATCCTATCCATCTGTGAAAGATTGAACTGGCTGAGGCTGTTTTCTCGAGAAAAGAGAAGGCTGAGGGGTGATCTGATAGAGGTCTTTAAGATTATGAAAGGGTTTGATTGGGTAAATGTAGAGAAGATGTTTCCATAAATATAAGATAGTCACTAATAAATTCAATAGGGAATTCAGGAAACATAGCAACATAGAAGATTGGAGCAGGAGTAGGAGTAGGCCATTCGGCCCCTCTAGCCTGTTCCGCCATTTAATGAGATCATGGCTGATCATCCAAATTCAGTACCCTGTCCCTGCTTTCTCCCCATATCCCTTGATCCCTTTAGCCTTAAGAAATATATCTAACTCCTTCTTGAATATATTTAATGATTTGGCCTCAACTGCCTTCTGTGGTAGAGAATTCCACAGGTTCACCACTCTCTGGGTGAAGAAATTCCTCCTCATCTCAGTCCTAAATGGCTTACCCCTTATCCTTAGAGTGTGACCCCTGGTTCTGGACTCCCCCGCCATCGGGAACATCCTTCCTGCATCTAGTCTGTCTAGTCCTGTTAGAAGTTTATAAGTTTCAATGAGATCCCCTCTCATTCTTCTAAACTCTAGCGAATATAAGCCTAATCGACCCAATTTCTCTTCATACGTCATTCCTGCCATCCCAGGTATCAGTCTGGTGAATCTTCGCTGCACTCCCTCCATGGCAAGAACATCCTTCCTCAGATAAGGTGACCAAAACTGCACACAATGCTCAAGGTGTGGTCTCACCAAGGCCCTGTACAACTGCAGTAAGACATCCTTGTTCCTGTACTCGAATCCTCTCGCTATGAAGGCCAACATACCATTTGCCTTCTTAACCGCCTGCTGCACCTGCATGCTTACCTTCAGCGACTGGTGCACAAGGACACCCAGGTCCCGTTGCACTTCCCCTTTTCCCAATCTATTGCCGTTCAGATAATAATCTGCCTCCCTGTTTTTGCCACCAAAGTGGATAACCTCACATTTATCCACATTCTTCTTTACCCAGAGAGTGGTGAGAATGTGGAACTCGCTACCACAGGGAGTGGTTGAGGCGAATAGCAGAGATGTATTTAAGGGGAAGCTAGATAAACACATGAGGGAGAAAGGAATCGAAGGATATGTTGATAGGGTGAGATGAAGGAGGGTGGGAGGAGGCTCATGTGGAGCATAAACACCGGCACGGACCAGTCGGGCCGAATGGCCTGTTTCTGTTAAGTAATTTCCATGTAATATCTGCCAACCTGCCTGTCTGTGCTTATCTAGATACTGTCATCTGTCTTGTCTATCTATCTGTCTCTGTTTCTCAATTCTGAATAAATTAAAGGTCCTTTTGTTAATGTATAGCATTTATCACAAGCAAGTTACAGTTAATTTTGCCAGTGTTAGTACAGAGAGGCAGAATTTCAAGGCAGAAGCTTCCCTCAGGCACTGAATGAATCGAAGGCAGTGTTTTGCCCTTCTCTTAGACTGGGTGCTGCTGTCCTTGAGACCCAATCATTTAGTCCATATTCAAACTGTGCTTCGAGCTGTTGAATAAATAAAACAAACAGCTTTTGAATATTTCAAATATCTACAGGGGCCCAGCTTATTGTGAGAAAATCTGTTTGTTTCCAGTAACGAGCATGATTTAGAATCAGGAGCCAACTCCCAGCAATTCCTGAAATTAAACTGCAATCACTCTCATCTCCAATACCTGCAATACTCTGCCACTTCCTGTCCCTGTCTGTCTGTCACTGTCTGTCTCTGATTATGTCCCTGTCTCTGTCACCGTCTGCCTGTCCCATCTGTCTCTGTCCCTGTCAGTCCCTGTCTGTCTGTCCCTGCCTGTCTGTCCCTGTCTGGTCTGTCCCTGTCTGGTCTGTCCTTGTCTCTCTGTCCCTGTCTCTCTGTCCCTGTCTCTCTCTGCCTGCCTGTCCCTGTCTGTCCGCCCCTGTCTGTCCGTCCCTGCCTGGCTGTACCTGTCTGCCTGTCACTGTCTGTCTGTCTGTCTGTCCCTGCCTGTCTGTACCTGTCTGCCTGTCTGTCCCTGTCTGTCTGTCTGTCCCTGTCTCCATCTGTTACCTATTTGTAGGGTTGCCACTGGTCCAGGTTTGGGTCAGAGAGTCTTGGGTTTTTGATTGGCTGTCTGCAAATCTCTGAAATGCAAAGTGGGCTCCAAAACTCGAGTTATTAGAACAAGGATTGATTTTTCCCATTTACTGCGCTGTCTCATGATTTGCTGACAGCACCTCCTGACCCCCAGCCCCTGACCTCTAACCCCAGCTCCAGACTCATTTTGAACCAAGCTCTGACCCCTAGCCACTAACCCCCCAACCCCTGACCCCCAGCCCCTGACCCTACTTTTTGTCTGGCTCTGAAGTGTCTTGACATCAGTAGTAGGGAAAATGCTAGAATCTATTATTAAGGACGTGGTAACAGGGCACTTAGAAAATAATAATAGGATTGGGCACAGTCAACGCAGATTTATGAAAGGAAAATCATGTTTGACAAATCTGTTAGAATTTTTTGAGGTTGTAACTAGCAGAATAGATAAGGGGGAACCAGTGGATGTGGTGTATTTGGATTTTCAGAAGGCATTCGATAAGGTGCCACACAAGAGGTTCTTAAACAAAATTAGGGCTCATGGGATTGGGGGTAATATACTAGCATGGATTGAGGATTGGTGAACGGACAGAAAACAGAGAGTAGGAATAAATGGGTCATTTTCGGGTTGGCAGGCTGTAACTAGTGGGGTACTGCAAGGATCAGTGCTTGGGCCTCAGCTATTCACAATCTATATCAATGATTTGGATGAGGGGACCAAATGTAATATTCAAGTTTGCTGATGATACAAAGCTGGGTGGGAATGTAAGTTGTGAGGAGGATGCAAGGAGGCTTCAAGGGGATATAGACAGGCTAAGTGAGTGGGCAAGAACATGGTAAATGGAATATAATGTGGAGAAATGTGAAGTTATCCACTTTGGTAGGAAAAATAGAAAAGCAGAGTATTTTTTAAATGGTGAGAGATTGGGAAATGTTGGTGTTCAGAGGGACTTGGGTGTTCAGAGGGACCTGGGTGTCCTTGTACACGAATCACTGAAAGTTAACATGCAGGTACAGCAAGCAATTAGGGAAGCAAATGGTATGTTGGCCTTTATTACAAGAGGATTTGAGTATAAGAGTAAAGCTGTCTTACTGTAATTATATAGGGCCCTGGTGAGACCACACCTGGAGTATTGTGTACAGTTTTGGTCTCCTTACCTAAGGAAGGATAGACTTGCCTTAGAGGGAGTGCAACAAAGGTTCACCAGACTGATTCCTGGGATGGGGGATTGTCCTATGAGGAGAGATTGAGTAGACTAGGCCTATATTCTATAGAGTTGAGAAGAATGAGAGGTGATCTCATTGAAACATACAACATTCTTACAGGGCTTGACAGGGTAGATGCTGGGAGGATGTTTCCCCTGGCTGGGGAGTCTAGAACGAGGGGTCACAGTCTCAGAATTAGGACTGAGATGAGGAGAAATTTGTTCACTCAGAGGGTGGTGAATCTTTGGAATTTTCTACCCCAGAGGGTTGTGGAGGCTCAGTTGTTGAGTATATTCAAGACAGAGATTGATAGATTTTGGGATATTAAGGGATTCAAGGGATATGGGGATAGTGCAGGAAAGTGGCGATGAGGTAGAAGATCAGCCATGACCTTATAGAATGGCGGAGCAGGGTTCAAAGGGTCGAATGGCCGACTCCTACTCCTATTTCTTATGTTCTTGTGTAGTGGGAGTTTTACTCTGTATCTAATCCATGTTGTGTCAGCTGTGGCTCAGTTAGTAACACTCTCACCTCTGAGTCAGAAGGTTGTGGTTTCAAGATAGGCTGACACTCCCAGTGCAGTGCTGAGGGAGTGCTGCACTGTCGGAGGTGCTGTCTTTCAGATGAGATGTTAAACCGAGGGCCTGTCTGCTCTCTCAGGTGGACGTAAAGGATCCCATGGCACTATTTTGAAGAAGAGCAGGGGAGTTATCGCCGGTGTCCTGGGCCAATATTTATCCCTCAACCAACATAACAAAAACAGATTATCTGGTCATTAGCACATTGCTGTTTGTGGGATCTTGCTGTGCTCAAATTGGCTGCCGCGTTTCCCACGTTACAACAGTGACTCCTCCTCGAAAATACTTCATTGGCTGTAAAGCGCTTTGAGACATCCGGTGGTCATGAAAGGCGCTGTATAAATGCAAGACTTTCTTTCTTTCTTTTACCTGCCCTGGGAGTGTTTGATGGGACAGTGTAGAGGGAGCTTTACTCTGTATCTAACCCGTGCTGTACCTGCCCTGGGAGTGTTTGATGGGACAGTGTAGAGGGAGCTTTACTCTGTATCTAACCCGTGCTGTACCTGCCCTGGGAGTGTTTGATGGGACAGTGTAGAGGGAGCTTTACTCTGTATCTAACCCGTGCTGTACCTGCCTTGGGAGTGTTTGATGGGACAGTGTAGAGGGAACTTTACTCTGTATCTAACCCGTGCTGTACCTGCCCTGGGAGTGTTTGGTGGGACGGTGTAGAGGGAGCTTTACTCTGTATCTAACCTGTGCTGTACCTGCCCTGGGAGTGTTTGATGGGACAGTGTAGAGGGAGCTTTACTCTGTATCTAACCCGTGCTGTACCTGCTCTGGGAGTGTTTGATGGGACAGTGTAGAGGGGGCTTTACTCTGTATCTAACCCGTGCTGTACCTGCCCTGGGGGTGTTTGATGGGACAGTTTAGAGGGAGCTTTACTCTATATCTAACCCGTGCTGTACCTGCCCTGGGGGTGTTTGATAGGACAGTGTAGAGGGAGCTTTACTCTGTATCTAACCCCGTGCTGTACCTGCCCTGGGAGTGTTTAATGGGAACAGTTTAGAGGGAGCTTTACTCTGTATCTAACCTGTGCTGTACCTGCCCTGGGAGTGTTTGATGGGGACAGTGTAGAGGGAGCTTTACTCTGTATCTAACCTGTGCTGTACCTGTCCTGGGAGTGTTTGATGGGACAGTGTAGAGGGAGCTTTACTCTGTATCTAACCCGTGCTGTACCTGCCCTGGGAGTGTGTGATGGGACAGTGTAGAGGGAGCTTTACTCTGTATCTAACCTGAGCTGTACCTGCCCTGGGAGTGTTTGATGGGACAGTGTAGAGGGAGCTTTACTCTGTATCTAACCCGAGCTGTACCTGCCCTGGGAGTGTGTGATGGGACAGTGTAGAGGGAGCTTTACTCTGTATCTAACCCGTGCTGTACCTGCCCTGGGAGTGTGTGATGGGACAGTGTAGAGGGAGCTTTATTCTGTATCTAACCCGTGCTGTACCTGCCCTGGGAGTGTGTGATGGGACAGTGTAGAGGGAGCTTTACTCTGTATCTAACCCGATTTCAAACCTGGCTGTGCGTTCAAAATGTGCCACTGACAGGCAAGGGTGGTCACAATCTCAGCCCACCTCAGGAGGGGCAGATCACCCCCCAGGTTATTGCCTCGATTGGTGTGACCATGTACCACCTTGGCCCTGAGCCAGGAATGGTTTGTTCTCGGCGCATATTTCAGCTGTGCCAAACAGAGTGACGGGAAAGAGGAAATTAGTAAAGTGTGCGTGGCGCCAACAAATCAACTGAAGCTCTGGTATAGAAAGAAAGAACCTGGAACACAGACTGACACCCTTTTCATCGAGGAAAGTGGAGATTTTGTAAAGGAATGAATGAGAGGAAATGAGGATAATTTTTTTACGCAGCGAGTTGTCGTGATCTGGAACGCGCTGCCTGAAAGGGTGGTGGAAGCAGATTCAATAGTAACTTTCAAAAGTGAATTGGATAAATACTAGAAGGGGAAAGAATTGCAGAGCTGTGGGGAAAGAGCCGGGGAGTGGGACTAATTGGAGAGCTCGCTCAAAGAGCTGGCACAGGCACGATGGGCCGAATGGCCTCCTTCTGTGCTGTAAGATTCTATAATTACATTGAATATGAATTCGGCAAATATCGGATATATACAATGGACACTAAGAAGTCCTCAGGCCATCTGAAAGTGTTTCACAGGCAGTGAATTACTTTTGACATGTGGTCACTATTGTTACGTAGACAAGCCTGGCCACATGCTGAACCTGTGCTGATTATGGCAGAGAAAGCAGCGGAGACTCTCCAGTCTCGACCCCACCCTCCCACCCGCACCCACCACCCCCCCACCCCCCACCCCACCCACCACCCCCCCCACCCGCCACCCCCCCCACCCACCATCCTCCACCCCCCCACCCACCACCCTCCACCCCCTCACACACCACCCTCCACCCCCCCCACCCGCCACCCTCCACCCCGCCACCCTCCACCCCCCCACCCGCCATCCTCCACCCCCCCACCCTCCACCCGCCATCCTCCACCCCCCACCCACCCACCCCCCCACCCTCCATCCGCCATCCTCCACCCCCCACCCACCACCCTCCACCCCCCACCCACCACCCTCCACCCCCTCACACACCACCCTCCACCCCCCCACCCGCCACCCCCCCACACCCCCTCACACACCACCCTCCACCCCCCCACCCGCCACCCTCCACCCGCCACCCTCCACCCCCCCACCCGCCATCCTCCACCCCCCCACCCACCCACCCCCCCACCCTCCACCCGCCATCCTCCACCCCCCACCCACCACCCTCCACCCCCCTACCCGCCACCCCCACCCGCCATCCTCCACCCCCCACCCGCCACCCTCCCACCCGCCACCCTCCCACCCGCCACCCTCCACCCCCCCACCCACCACCCACCACCCTCCACCCCCCCACCCGCCATCCTCCACCCCCCCACCCACCATCCTCCACCCCCCCACCCACCACCCTCCACCCCCCCACCCACCATCCTCCACCCTCCACCCCCCCCACCCGCCATCCTCCACCCCCCCAGCCGCCATCCTCCACCCCCCACCCGCCATCCTCCACCCCCCACCCGCCACCCTCCACCCCCCACCCCCCCACCCTCCACCACCCAGACTGTGGCTTGTGTCGGCCTTTGCCAGGACCCAAGGTTGCCTTCAACCTTGTGACTTGAGCTGAGGCCGGCTGGAGCCCGAGAGTGTTGCTGGAATTTCTCACTGACACTGACCTGTCAGACAGCAGCTCTCTTCATCATTGGGCATCTCGCCTTGTCACCATGAGAGATTGAGATGTGATGTGACATCGCCACTGATTAGAAACATGCCATCGTTCATCAGTTCCCAAAACGTACGCTCCGGACTCTGGGTACCGCAGCTGATCACACCTGTCACCCACTGGCTATTTGTAGCACATCTGTCACATTCATTGATCTCCACTCCACAATTTTAATAAACTGGGACTGTGTTGTGTGCAGGCAGCCTCGCCCTTCACCTTAATCACATGAATGGAGATTGATGGTCGAGGTGGGAGTGCTGAGTGCAAGGGTCCAACACTGTAGTGAGGGCCCACCCCACACACATTAACACAGTCACTCTCGCTGGGTGCCCTCTGCTCCTCCTGAGCCAAGCTGGTAAACGGAGACTCATCGCAGTTGTGCAACATTCTCTGTTGTCAGCTGAGGGAAGGAGGGCGATGGGTTTCTCTTGGGATCTTTCCTTGCTCTGTCGGCACCTTCCTCTTGTTGGAGTTGTGCTGGAGCCAGGCTGCACATGGTGTGGGGGAGCTCCATGCCCAGGCCGGCCAGCGAGAGGAGGAAGGCCGGAGTGGAATAGAAACTTCAAAAGCTCGGAGAGAAAAGAACGTCTGCAGCAGCAATAACTTGCATTTATATAGCGCCTTTAACGCAGGAAAACATCCCGAGGTGCCTCACAGGAGCGTTGATCAGACTAACCAGATGTGGAGCGTTGCTAATGGGAAAAGTAAGATCCAATTTTATGTGGGACTCCAATCGTGAGGTTTCATCTGAGAGAAAGACTTGCATTTCTATAGCGCCTTTCACAACCACCGGACGTCCCAAAGCGCTTTACAGCCACTGAAGTACTGTTTGAAGTGAAGTCACTGCTGTAATGTGGGAAACGCGGCAGCCAATTTGCGCACAGCAAGCTCCCACAAACAGCAATGTGATAAATGACCAGATAATCTGTTTTAGTGATGCTGATTGAGGGATAAATATCCCCACAGGCACCGCCTCGCTGGCGAACAGCCGACTTTTCAAAAACATCCCGTACAAACGTCTGTCGATTGCAGAGTCTGCTGGGCAATGAGACTTGAACCCGGTCATTTGGGGAGAATTTATTTGTAGATTTTGAATTTGGTTCAGTTTCTATAAATTTCTCTGACAAGTAGCAAAAAAAATGTTAATAAAATACTTCTAATGAAAATTCATTTGGAAAGACATAATTTCAAGGAACATAAAAGTGATCAATAAAAACTATTAAAACCTTTGTGTGGAGTGGCTGTGAGATTCTGCACCATCAGAGTAGAGTAATAAATGTCAGCCTTTATGAATAACTGTTCTTAAATGTGTAAGTTTAATATTTCTCTGTCATCTGGAGCCCAAATGATACAGTTTTCCATTTCGAACGGGACTCAGTTATTTTTATTGCAAACAGAAGTGAATAACCCAGCAATCGATGGAGTCTGTAGCAGGTCATGCTGCTCTGGGACCAGGGTGGATGGTCCAATACCTCGTCTGATGGCTCATCCCTCTCGAGCCTCTACCCAACAACCTCTCTCTTCATCACATCCTTTCTTGTGTCTCTACTTTACCGCTGGTGCATGGTCAGTGCTCCATTTAATACCCTGTCTGCGTGTCTGTCTACAAGTCTGTCTGCATGTCTGTCTGCGTGTCTGACTGTCTGCGTGACACACTCTTCTTCCCCTCCCTCTCTCTGC
Source organism: Somniosus microcephalus (assembly GCF_052327205.1). Classification (NCBI taxonomy): domain Eukaryota; kingdom Metazoa; phylum Chordata; class Chondrichthyes; order Squaliformes; family Somniosidae; genus Somniosus; species Somniosus microcephalus. The sequence continues at coordinate 3,618,669 of NC_141012.1, forward strand.
ATCTTCGCTCTGCTGATCTGAACACATTGCACCCTCTCCGACTCCGATTCTTTCCTGAAACTGTGGAACTCCTCGCCTCCCTCAGGCTTCACTTTTGACTTCAATCTTCCAGCTTTTAAAATTCAAGCTTGCTGTCAGCTGCTCAATCTCCTCTCCTACTCATTTCACCCTTGGTGCTGGCCGGCCATTTGGGGCCTCAGCCCTTCACCTGGGTTTCCTGATTTGAAAAATCAGGAACAAACTGACAGACAGATAATCAACCACGCAGACAGATAGACATGCAGACAAACAGACTCACAGACAGACATGCCGACAGTCAGACATACAAACAGTCAGACATGCAGTTAACCAGACACGCTGTAGGATCGATTCCTCCCCCCCAAACGGTAAAAATATTGAACTATGAAATATAAAAACCCAGAACTGCAGAGCCCACAAAGGGCTCGGCAATAAAGGGTTAATTCAAACATTGCAGCCGAAACTACGGATCTAAAATCTGAACAAGAATATCCGCATATTCATGTAACTCAAGGGGTTACATTGTTCACCTTGGACCATGGCCCCTGAATAACTAGTTTCAGTGCAGGCCTAGACAATGGGTCGGGCCTTGAACTTTTTGACTACGAATGCTAACAGAAACCAACAATTTCGCCTATGCAGTCACTTTGGGAGGGTTGCATTGGCAGAAAGATATCTCAAACCAATGGACAATACCAGGGACAATTCACATTTTGAAATTAATCGTATGCTCAGGAGGGGGCCAGGTAATACTGCAAGTTGGTTTTAGGTTTAAAGTAAGATCACTTTGAAGACAGTGGTGTTGGAAACCGACGGCAGGACAGCGAACAGAAAGATTCGGGCCTACAATCAACTCCAAGAGACAGCCGTTCGGGAACGGTGATTGTATGTTTCAGTCAAATCATAGAGGGGGCTTTTGTGATTGAGTCTGAGTAAGTTTGTGAGTTTCAGTCAAATCACAATAAGGGTTTTGTGATCGAGTCTGGGTAACTTTATATCTAACAGTCGAATCGCGGATGGGTTTAACTGTGTCATATTGTGTCGATGCAAATGACCCTTGCGTAGGGGTTTGTATTTTGGGGTTGTTAGCCTGATATAAATCGTAGGGATTTATGCTGGGGAGGTAATTGTGTGTGTGTGTGTGCTAAATAAACGAACAAATCAAAGGTTGAGCCAAAACCCTGGGCTGTGTGTATTTTGTTCCTATAAATCCTGACACCCAAGAACTGTGTGTAACGGGGGACCAGTATCGGAGAAAACCCCTTACAACGCAGACAGCCAGACACACAGACAGACAGACTTGCAGACAGACTTGCAGACTGCCAGACACACAGACAGACATGCAGACAATCAGACCCGCAGACAGACAGATAACCAACCATGCAGACAGACAGACACGCAGACAGACAGAAAGTCACGCAGACAGCCAGACACACAGGTAACTGGGTAAGTGGTAGTAATAAGAATCCTTTTCTTGGTATTGATGTGTGTACGGTTAGATCACGGTGCATCACAGGATATACAGCGCCTGCAGATTGCACATTGATTTAGAGAGTTGGGGTTAAAAGCTAAACCAGGAATGCTGGTAATCGGAAATTTAAAACAGGAAATCGCGAAAACAACAGCAGCAGGCCTGTCAGCACCTGAAAGAGAAAAGACGGGTTGGTATTTTGGGTACCATCATGCATCAGGCTGGTGCAGCCACCTCTTGGCCTCAGTTTTGCTCCTTTTATAAGACGGTTGTAGGGAGCCGGGTTGACACAGAGAGCATCCTCTGTACCCTCCGACTCCCTGCCACTCACCTTTCCTCCCGCCCCTGCTGCTTCACGAGGCCACTGCGCTGTGACTCTCGTCACTAAAAGGAGAGAATCTGTCCGTGAGTTTTTACCATTCACCAGAAACCAAAAAGAAAGTGATTCTCTGGAGACTGAGCGACTCGAGACCCCAGCACAGTAGAGGCTGGTGTTGTGGGGTTCGGGCTAGAGCTATTTCTCTCTCCTCCTTAAGTGTCAGCTGTGATGCAGTGGGTAGCACTCTCGTCTCTGAGTCAGAGGGTGATGGGTTCAAGCCCCACGCCAGAGCTTTGAACACGGAAATCTAGGCTGGCACTCCTAGTACAGCACTGAGGGGCTGCCTTTTGGATGAGACGTTAAACCGAGGCCCCGTCTGCTCTCTCAGGTGGATGTAAAAGATTCCATGGCACTATTTCGAAGAACAGCTGGCGAATTATCCCCGGTGTCCCGGCCAATATTTATCCCTCAATCGGCATCACTAAAAACCGATGATCTGGTCATTCTCACATCGGCTGTAAAGCGCTTTGGGGCGTCCGGTGGTCGTGAAAGGCGCTGGAGAAATGCAAGTCTTTCTTTCTGGGAAGCGTCTTGGGATGTTTTACTACATTAAAGACGCTGTATAAATGCAAATTGTTGGTATCAGAGCGCTCTGCTTTAATCCCATTTCCCAGCGCTCTTTCAATATTTTTCCTCTTCTAGTGTTTCTCTAATTTCCTCTTAAATGTTGTGATTCCCATGATTCAATGGGCACTTGTGATAAAGTATCTGAGGCGCGTGTCGCAGAATCTCTGCTGTCTTGTTATTGATTCACCACTGCTGGAAGTAACTATTCTCCCTTTCAGCATTTTGAGAATTCTATTTATATTCAAGGCTGGCAGAGGGCAAGGAACAGCAGGTTAGTTACAGAACACGCTCAATTCACCGAAAACTGTCTCCATGAACTGAAATCACAAATCTTAAGAAAATTGTGGAGGAATATGGGATCGAGGTGAAGAGTACAGAGATACAGGAAGATATAGATTTAATAAGACTAACAGAAACTTGACTGCAAACTGAATAAGGGTGGAAAATAAACACATCGGGTTATAATATTTTTCAGAGCGACAGAACAGGTGAGAGAGGAGGAGGAGGAGTGGCAATACTGGTGAAGGAGGGAACACATGTTGTAGAGAGAGCTAACTACACAAAAAAAAGGTTCAGACAGAATCAATATGGTCAGAGATCAAAGGAGCAGGCGGAGCCTTGGTTTAACATCTTATCCGAAAGACAGCACCTCCGACAGTGCAGCACTGCTCCAATACTGCACTGGAGAGTCAGCCTAGATTTTGCACTCAGGCCTTTGGAGTGGGGTTTGAACCCACAACCTTCTGACTCAGGGACGAGAGTGAGCCACGGCTGAAGATTATAAATCGACATCTTCCTGTATCTCTGTACTCTTCAAAAGAAGCAGAGACGACATGAGGAAGCTTTTTTACACAACGAGTGGTCGTGATCTGGAATGCACTGCCTGATAGGGCGGTGGAGACAGATTCAATAGTAGCTTTCAAAAGGGAATTGGATAAATACTTGGAGAAAATTGCAGGAATATGGTGAAGGAGCGGGGGAGTGGGACTGACTGGGTTGCTCTTCGAAAGAGCCGGCGCAGACTCGATGGGCCGAATGGCCTCCTTCTGTGCTGTACTATTCTATGATTCTGAGACTAAATGAAAGGTATTTAGGACAGAGACGGATTTTACACAGTGGGTTGCAAGACTGTGGAATGCACTACTGGAGTAAATGATTGAATGATTTTGTCAACATTTAAGAATAGGTTAGTTAGGTCTGTTTCTGTGAAGCTCACATCTCACCCCTCCGCTGAGCGGCAGTAACATTTTATTCCGCTGTGTCTCTGACCAATTTTAGTTTTTGCATGATAAAAGTGTTGATGGCCTGTGATACCATCTGCCTCTACCCCATAGTGCCACTATAATTGAATAGTGCACTATCTCCATTAACCCATCCATCACCCGAGGAGAGATTCGGATATCAGTGTGGATGCAAAGTTCAAGCTCTCCTCCTTTTATTGCCCCTATATGTACTGGCTCCGATACTCGTGAGGTTTTCTGATAGACTTTAATTAGATCTGCATGCAGCAGACTCACCGTTGAGAGATGCACTTACACCAATCACCTCACATTGAATGCTGGCTCAGGCCCATGAAAAATGATAGTTACTTGGAATGGCTTCACTCAAAGCTGAATGGTCCGGGTTCGTAGACCCTGGAGTTAGATCGGCCTCAGTTTGACTGATCACCAGTAAGATGTGTGCAGGAGGCTTGTTAACTGTGGTTAAATGGTTGCCGCCGTCCCTTTCAAAAGATGACGATTTGACAATAATCCCCTTAGCCCGATTGCTCAAGTGTTCCACTCTGTACTTGGACCATGTCTCAGTAACCCTAGAGTACGTGACAGTGTGACCCCGGAGTACAGTGGCAGTGTGACCCTGGAGTACAGTGACAGTGTGACCCTGGAGTACAGTGACAGTGTGACCCCGGAGTACAGTGGCAGTGTGACCCTGGAGTACAGTGACAGTGTGACCCCGGAGTACAGTGACAGTGTGACCCCAGAGTACAGTGACAGTGTGACCCCGGAGTACAGTGACAGTGTGACCCCGGAGTACAGTGACAGTGTGACCCCGGAGTACAGTGACAGTGTGACCCCGGAGTACAGTGACAGTGTGACCCCGGAGTACAGTGACAGTGTGACCCCGGAGTACAGTGGCAGTGTGACCCTGGAGTACAGTGACAGTGTGACCCCGGAGTACAGTGGCAGTGTGACCCTGGAGTACAGTGACAGTGTGGCCCCGGAGTACAGTGACAGTGTGACCCCGGAGTACAGTGGCAGTGTGACCCTGGAGTACAGTGGCAGTGTGACCCTGGAGTACAGTGACAGTGTGACCCCAGAGTACAGTGACAGTGTGACCCCGGAGTACAGTGACAGTGTGACCCCGGAGTACAGTGGCAGTGTGACCCCGGAGTACAGTGGCAGTGTGACCCCGGAGTACAGTGACAGTGTGACCCTGGAGTACAGTGGCAGTGTGACCCTGGAGTACAGTGGCAGTGTGACCCTGGAGTACAGTGACAGTGTGACCCTGGAGTACAGTGGCAGTGTGACCCTGGAGTACAGTGGCAGTGTGACCCTGGAGTACAGTGACAGTGTGACCCCGGAGTACAGTGGCAGTGTGACCCTGGAGTACAGTGGCAGTGTGACCCCGGAGTACAGTGGCAGTGTGACCCTGGAGTACAGTGGCAGTGTGACCCTGGAGTACAGTGACAGTGTGACCCCGGAGTACAGTGGCAGTGTGACCCTGGAGTACAGTGACAGTGTGACCCTGGAGTACAGTGACAGTGTGACCCCGGAGTACAGTGACAGTGTGACCCCGGAGTACAGTGACAGTGTGACCCCGGAGTACAGTGGCAGTGTGACCCTGGAGTACAGTGACAGTGTGACCCCGGAGTACAGTGACAGTGTGACCCCAGAGTACAGTGACAGTGTGACCCTAGAGTACAGTGACAGTGTGACCCCGGAGTACAGTGACAGTGTGACCCTGGAGTACAGTGACAGTGTGACCCTGGAGTACAGTGACAGTGTGACCCTAGAGTACAGTGACAGTGTGACCCCGGAGTACAGTGACAGTGTGACCCTAGAGTACAGTGGCAGTGTGACCCCGGAGTACAGTGACAGTGTGACCCTGGAGTACAGTGACAGTGTGACCCTGGAGTACAGTGACAGTGTGACCCTGGAGTACAGTGACAGTGTGACCCCGGAGTACAGTGACAGTGTGACCCCGGAGTACAGTGGCAGTGTGACCCCGGAGTACAGTGGCAGTGTGACCCTGGAGTACAGTGGCAGTGTGACCCTGGAGTACAGTGACAGTGTGACCCCGGAGTACAGTGGCAGTGTGACTCTGGAGTACAGTGACAGTGTGACCCCGGAGTACAGTGACAGTGTGACCCTGGAGTACAGTGACAGTGTGACCCTGGAGTACAGTGGCAGTGTGACCCCGGAGTACAGTGGCAGTGTGATCCCGGAGTACAGTGGCAGTGTGACCCTGGAGTACAGTGACAGTGTGACCCTGGAGTACAGTGACAGTGTGACCCCGGAGTACAGTGACAGTGTGACCCCGGAGTACAGTGACAGTGTGACCCTGGAGTACAGTGACAGTGTGACCCCGGAGTACAGTGGCAGTGTGACCCCGGAGTACAGTGGCAGTGTGACCCCGGAGTACAGTGACAGTGTGACCCTGGAGTACAGTGACAGTGTGACCCCGGAGTACAGTGGCAGTGTGACCCTGGAGTACAGTGACAGTGTGACCCCGGAGTACAGTGACAGTGTGACCCCGGAGTACAGTGACAGTGTGACCCTGGAGTACAGTGACAGTGTGACCCCGGAGTACAGTGACAGTGTGACCCCGGAGTACAGTGGCAGTGTGACCCTGGAGTACAGTGACAGTGTGACCCCGGAGTACAGTGACAGTGTGACCCCGGAGTACAGTGGCAGTGTGACCCTGGAGTACAGTGACCGTGTGACCCCGGAGTACAGTGACAGTGTGACCCTGGAGTACAGTGACAGTGTGACCCTGGAGTACAGTGGCAGTGTGACCCTGGAGTACAGTGACAGTGTGACCCTGGAGTACAGTGGCAGTGTGACCCCGGAGTACAGTGACAGTGTGACCCTGGAGTACAGTGACAGTGTGACCCCGGAGTACAGTGACAGTGTGACCCTGGAGTACAGTGACAGTGTGACCCTGGAGTACAGTGGCAGTGTGACCCCGGAGTACAGTGACAGTGTGACCCTAGAGTACGTGACAGTGTGACCCCGGAGTACAGTGGCAGTGTGACCCTGGAGTACAGTGACAGTGTGACCCCGGAGTACAGTGACAGTGTGACCCCGGAGTACAGTGACAGTGTGACCCCGGAGTACAGTGGCAGTGTGACCCTAGAGTACGTGACAGTGTGACCCCGGAGTACAGTGACAGTGTGACCCTTGAGTACAGTGACAGTGTGACCCTAGAGTACGTGACAGTGTGACCCCGGAGTACAGTGACAGTGTGACCCTGGAGTACAGTGGCAGTGTGACCCCGGAGTACAGTGACAGTGTGACCCTAGAGTACGTGACAGTGTGACCCCGGAGTACAGTGGCAGTGTGACCCTGGAGTACAGTGACAGTGTGACCCCGGAGTACAGTGACAGTGTGACCCCAGAGTACAGTGACAGTGTGACCCCGGAGTACAGTGACAGTGTGACCCCGGAGTACAGTGGCAGTGTGACCCCGGAGTACAGTGACAGTGTGACCCCAGAGTACAGTGGCAGTGTGACCCTAGAGTACAGTGGCAGTGTGACCCCGGAGTACAGTGACAGTGTGACCCCGGAGTACAGTGACAGTGTGACCCCGGAGTACACTGACAGTGTGACCCCGGAGTACAGTGGCAGTGTGACCCCGGAGTACAGTGACAGTGTGACCCCGGAGTACAGTGGCAGTGTGACCCTGGAGTACAGTGGCAGTGTGACCCCGGAGTACAGTGGCAGTGTGACCCCGGAGTACAGTGACAGTGTGACCCCGGAGTACAGTGACAGTGTGACCCCGGAGTACAGTGACAGTGTGACCCTAGAGTACAGTGACAGTGTGACCCTGGAGTACAGTGACAGTGTGACCCTGGAGTACAGTGACAGTGTGACCCTGGAGTACAGTGACAGTGTGACCCCGGAGTACAGTGACAGTGTGACCCCGGAGTACAGTGACAGTGTGACCCTGGAGTACAGTGACAGTGTGACCCTGGAGTACAGTGGCAGTGTGACCCTGGAGTACAGTGACAGTGTGACCCTGGAGTACAGTGACAGTGTGACCCCGGAGTACAGTGACAGTGTGACCCTAGAGTACAGTGACAGTGTGACCCTGGAGTACAGTGACAGTGTGACCCTGGAGTACAGTGACAGTGTGACCCTGGAGTACAGTGACAGTGTGACCCTGGAGCACAGTGGCAGTGTGACCCCGGAGTACAGTGACAGTGTGACCCCAGAGTACAGTGACAGTGTGACCCTGGAGTACAGTGACAGTGTGACCCTGGAGTACAGTGGCAGTGTGACCCTAGAGTACAGTGACAGTGTGACCCTGGAGTACAGTGACAGTGTGACCCTGGAGTACAGTGACAGTGTAACCCTGGAGTACAGTGACAGTGTGACCCTGGAGCACAGTGGCAGTGTGACCCTGGAGTACAGTGACAGTGTGACCCTGGAGTACAGTGACAGTGTGACCCTGGAGTACAGTGACAGTGTGACCCTAGAGTACAGTGACAGTGTGACCCCGGAGTACAGTGGCAGTGTGACCCCAGAGTACAGTGACAGTGTGACCCTGGAGTACAGTGACAGTGTGACCCTGGAGTACAGTGACAGTGTGACCCTGGAGTACAGTGACAGTGTGACCCTAGAGTACAGTGACAGTGTGACCCTGGAGTACAGTGACAGTGTGACCCTAGAGTACAGTGACAGTGTGACCCTAGAGTACAGTGACAGTGTGACCCTGGAGTACAGTGACAGTGTGACCCTGGAGTACAGTGGCAGTGTGGGAGCACCTTCACCACACAGACTGCAGCGGTTCAAGAAGGCAGCTCACCACCACCTTCTCAAGGGCAACTAGGGATGGGCAATAAATGCCGGCCTTGCCAGCCACGCCCAGATCGCAGGAACAAATGAAAAAAAGGTGTGACTCTATAGAATATGGAGGTTAAGGTTTGACAGTTTTGAGGCCCTGAGGTAGAATGAGTCAGGATAAGGAGCCGGAGTGAAGTGCGGATACAGGGAGGGGGCAGAGTGTGTAGGATGGAGGATCTGGAGGAACAGGAGAGCAGAGTTCAAACAGCAGTGACCAGAATATGGAGACAGAAACATCGCACCAAATTGTTTCATCGACCTCCGAGTTTTAGAATTTGGGTGGAGGGCTATAAGTGCATATTATGGGTTAGACTTTACTAGTTACCGCTGCCCGCACCAAGCTTTGTGTGGCGAGAGCAGACATTGTGCATGTTAAGGTGTGGGGAATGTTGATCTCCGAGCCTGGATTGATGATCTGCCTCCTGTCACTACCCCTATACTGGGAGATTTATGGTAAATATTAGAAAGGAGCTGGATGGTAGTTCAGTGCACTGACTTCCTCTTTAAATACTGTCTCAGGAATATTTTGTGCATTCCCAGAATTAAATTGCTCTTTTGTCAGAACTGGGGAACTCAAAGAGAGATTATCATTTTAATAAGATATAAATTCTCTCACACAGCCCCTGAATCCATTCAGCTCCATGAACCACACAGATGATAATGGAGGAGGTGATTCTGGTTATAAGTCAGCTCCCTGATATAAAGAGGGAGGGGACATAGTCCCTTTGTATTCACTTAGGAGGGCATTGGCAGCAAATCCTGCTCTTTAACACTGTTTTTCCAGAGGCTATCTTACAAAACGCCAGTTCTGTACATCTCCAATTATTGACTCTTTGGGGGGTTTGGAGCTGCTCATAAACACAGGGCTGTTTCAAAGCTCAAACCCAAGGCAGAGGAGTCCTTACCCGTGAAATGTGGCACACTGGCACGGGTTACCCTGGTGTTCCCTGGTATTGTCAGGTAATCACAGCATCCCATCACTTTGGTTGTTCTTCTACCAGCAGAATACCATTATATATAAACACAATTGTGTAGACTGCATGTCCATCACACACCAGAGTCACACTCTGTTACAAGTGCACAAAAATAATCCTTTAAAACATGAAAGCTGGTCACTGAACTGGAGTCTGAAACTTGCCCTTTTCATTTTTCAAAGTTACCTGATCAAACGCCAATTAAACTCTGATTCACCCGTGCCCGTCTTTACTTAACAACAATTAGAATTTGCGCCTTAAATGGACACATGGGGGAAAAATTCAGTTGCTTTGCACAAAGCGCCCGGGCGTGGCGCCGCTAACGCCTCCCACGAAATTCAGCAGGAGGTTAGCGGCGGCAGTAGCCAGTAGTGCCCCGCGGCGCTGCGCCTCCGGCGATGACATCATCGCTGTGCGGAGTGCCCCACTCGCGCCCCGGCCACTAACTTAGCTCGCACCCCCTGACCAACCGCCGGACGCTCTGTCCGACAGGGTCAGCGTGCTGTGTTTGCAGCTGGGACGGTGCAAATTAAAGGGCAGGTGCCGGGCGGCCATTTTTTTTCTGGGCCACCTGCCAGCTCCTGCCCCCACTGGCCTCCTCCCGCGATATGTCAGCCTGGCGCTCCTCTTGAGTGCCAGGCTCTTTTGCTGGCATCCCGCTCCCCGGTGGGCCAGCAGGGTCCTGGTGCGTGTGGCGCTGCTGCATGTAGCACCGCGATATTCAATGGGAGCGCCCCAAGAAGGAGGGGGGGCGCTTTCAGTAGTGCCCCGCCTCCTGCTTGGGGCGTTACCATTCAACTTCGGGCACGGGGTGCTAACTTTTTTGAGGCGCTAAAAGTAGCGGCCCGGCAAAGTTATCGCCCCAAAGGGGGCGCGACCCAATTTTTCCCCTATAGTCCCTTCTTAGCAGCAGATTAATACATTTAAAGGCACATGACTCTAGCATGACAGCAGAATAATAGATTGTACGTGGAGAGGGGAGGTGGGGAGAGGCCATGATTGAGGTAATCATAGATGGACTTCAGGGATTGGCCTTGGAGGGGGTGCAGCGCAGATTCTCCAGAATAATGCCAGGGATTAGAGGGTTAAGTTATAAGGACAGATTGCTTCAATTTAGTTTGCATTCCCTTGAGTATAGGAGATTGAGAGGTGATCTGATCGAGGTGTTTAAGATGATTAAAGGAGTTGATAAGGTAGAGAGAGAGAAACTATTTCCTCTGGTGGGGGGAGTCCAGAGAGAGGGGGGCAGAATCTTAAAATTAGAATTAGGCCGTTCAGGGGTGATGTCAGGAAGCACTTTCTCACACAAAAGATAGTGGAAGCCTGGAACTCTCTTCCCAAAAGGCTGCAGATGCTGGGGGTCAATTGGAGTTTTCAAGGCGGAGATCGATAGATTTTTTGTTGGGTAAGGGTATCAAGGGATACGAAGCAAAGGCAGGGAAATGGAGTTAAGATACAGATCAGTCATGATCTAATTGAATAGAGTTGGAATCCTGGCGAGACTGATGCTTTGCTGATTTTTAAGCAGGATGATAGGGCCATTGTCGCCATGGTGAGGAACTACAATTGGGGGGAGGAGCTGAAGCTCAGGTACAAACCATCACTGTGTGCACGGCTAATGGTTGACTGTCTTCAGTGAATGGCACAGGCTGCAATTGCACGATTAAACATTGATCAAACATAGCAGCTAACATCCCAACTGAAAGGTCCATCCAAACGTTGTACTGGTCAGGCGTGGATTCATGCCCACATGGTGACTCCTCGATCTTTACCGCTGGTGGGGGGGAATGGCTGGTAAACTCTGAGAGTGAGCAGTCAATCCATGTGAGAGGAGAGGGGAGCTGGCAGTACGATGTGAGTGGGGGTCGCACTGTGTAACAGGGGACGGGCGGGTCTCCAGACTCACTGCCTCAGTGAGAGAGAGGGGAGGATCTCCAGACTCACCGCCTCAGTGTGAGAGAGAGGAGAGGGTCTCCAGACTCACTGCCTCAGTGTGAGAGAGAGGGGAGGGTCTCCAGACTCTCTGCCTCAGTGAGAGAGAAAGGGGAGGGTCTCCAGACTCACTGCCTCAGTGAGAGAGAGAGGAGAGGGTCTCCAGACTCACTGCCTCAGTGAGAGAGAGAGAGGGAAGGGTCTCCAGACTCACTGCCTCAGTGAGAGAGAGAGGGGAGGATCTCCAGACTCACTGCCTCAGTGAGAGAGGGGAGGGTCTCCAGACTCACTGCCTCAGTGTGACAGAGAGGAGAGGGTCTTCAGTACATTGACTGACTCACTGTAACAAGGGAGGGGCAGTTTAAGGTTGGGAGGAGGGTGTGAACAGGAGAAAGAGGTGGAGAGTGAACATCTTAATTCCTGACTCTACCACAACAGCAGCAGGAGGGAATGGCTAGTGTTCAGATCACACCCTGTCACCTGTCTCTTAGAATGAACTACATGGAAGTGCAGTAACTGTTGTTATGTAGCCAAGTGGCAGGCAGCAAGATCCCACAAACAGCAAAGAGACAAATGGCCAGTTATCTGTGAGAAGTTGAGTTGAGGGAGGAATGTTTGGGCAGGAAACTTCCTTCACTTCTTTCAGCAGTGCCTGTGGGATCTTCAACATCCAGCAGCACAGGCAGACGGTGCCTCGGTTTAATGTCTCATTCAAAAGTCGGCACCTCTGACCGTGCCGCGCTCCCTCAGTACTGCCCGTCCGACAGTGCGGCGCTCCCTCAGTACTGCCCCTCCGACAGTGCGGCGCTCCCTCAGTACTGCCCCTCCAACAGTGCGGCGCTCCCTCAGTACTGCCCCTCCGACAGTGCGGCGCTCCCTCAGTACTGCCCCTCCGACAGTGCAGTGGTCCCTCAGTACATAGAAACATAGAAGATAGGAGCAGGAGTAGGCCATTCGGCCCCTCGAGCCTGCTCCGCCATTCAATGCGATCATGGCTGATCATCCAAACTCAGTACCCGGTCCCTGCTTTCTCCCCATATCCCTTGATCCCTTTAGCCTTAAGAAATATATCTAACTCCTTCTTGAATATATTTAATGAATTGGCCTCAACTGCCTTCTGTGGTAGAAAATTCCACAAGTTCACCACTCTCTGGGTGAAGAAATTCCTCCTCATCTCTGTCCTAAATGGCTTACCCCCTATCTTTAGACTGTGACCCCTGGTTCTGGACTCCCCCGCCATCGGGAACATCCTTCCTGCATCTAGTCTGTCTAGTCCTGTTAGAATTTTATAAGTTTCAATGAGATCCCCTCTCATTCTTCTAAACTCCAGCAAGTATAAGCCCAATCAACCCAATCTCTCCTCATACGTCATTCCTGCCATCCCAGGTATCAGTTTGGTGAATCTTCGCTGCACTCCCTCCCTGGCAACATCCTTCCTCAGATAAGGCGACCAAAACTGCACACAATACTCAAGGTGTGGTCTCACCAAGGCCCTGTACAACTGCAGTAAGACATCCTTGTTCCTGTACTCAAATCCTCTCGCTACGAAGGCCAACATACCATTTGCCTTCTTAACCGCCTGCTGCACCTGCATGCTTACCTTCAGCGACTGGTGCACAAGGACACCCAGGTCTCGTTGCACTTCCCCTTCTCCCAATCTATTGCCGTTCAGATAATAATCTGCCTTCCTGTTTTTGCCACCAAAGTGGATAACCTCGCATTTATCCACATTATACTGCATCTGCCATACATCTGCCCAATCACCCAACCTGTCCAAATCATACTGGAGTTTCTCGGCATCCTCCTCACAGCACACACGCCCACCCAGATTTGTGTCATCTGCAAACTTGGAGATATTACATCTAGTTCCCTCGTCTAGATCATTAATATATATTGTGAATAGCTGGGGTCCTAGCACTGATCCCTGCGGTACCCCACTAGTCACTGCCTGCCTCTCGGAAAAAGAGCCGTTTATTCCAACTCTTTGCTTCCTGTTCACCAGCTAGTTCTCTATCCAAGTCAGTACCTTGCCCCCAATCCCATGTGCTTCAACTTTACATGCTAATCTCTTATGCGGGACCTTATCGAAAGCCTTCTGAAAGTCCAAACACACCACATCCACTAGTTCTCCCTTATCTATTCTACCAGTTACATCCTCAAAAAATTCCAGTAGATTAGTCAAGCACGATTTACCTTTTGTAAATCCATGTTGACTTTGTCCGATCCTGTCACTGTTTTCCAAGTGCTCTGCTATTACATCTTTTATAATGGTGTGGAGATGCCGGAGTTGGACTGGGGTGGACAAATGTAAGAAGTCACACAACACCAGGTTATAGTCCAACAGCTTTATTTGAAATCACAAGCTTTCGGAGCGCTGCTCCTGCGTCAGGTGAAGTGGAGAAATGCATAAAGACACAGCTTATATAGTCAGAGAATAATGTCAGATGTTTGCAGGTAATCTTTCCAACTGCCATTTATCACACCTCGGCAGAGAGATAATCACAGCAATCAAAGGTGTGAATGGTGTCCAAACAGGTCAGTCAGGAAAACATTACATCAAAGAACAATGAGGTGGAGTCACAAGGGGTCAAATGTTGCGGATGCTGGGGTCTGTATGAAAAACAAAAAAACAGACAAAAAACACTTTTTTTGCTGGAAATCACTACACAGATGCGGCCGGACCTGCTATGATTTCCAGCAAAAAAAATGTTTTTTGTCTGTTTTTTTGTTTTTCATACAGACCCCAGCATCTGCAACATTTGACCCCCTGTGACCCCACCTCATTGTTCTTTGATGTAATGTTTTCCTGACTGACCTGTTTGGACACCATTCACACCTTTGATTGCTGTGATTATCTCTCTGCCGAGGTGTGTTAAATGGCAATTGGAAAGATTACCTGCAAACATCTGACATTATTCTCTGACTATATAAGCTGTGTCTTTATGCATTTCTCCACTTCACCTGATGAAGGAGAAGCACTCCGAAAGCTTGATATTTCAAATAAAGCTGTTGGACTATAACCTGGTGCTGTGTGACTTCTTACATCTTTTATAATGGATTCTAGCATTTTCCCCACTACCGATGTCAGGCTTACCGGTCTATAATTCCCCGTTTTCTCTCTACCACCTTGTTGAATAGTGGGGTTACATTAGCTACCCTCCAATCCATGGGAACTGCCTCTCCGACAGTGCGGCGCTCCCTCAGTACTGCCCCTCCGACAGTGCGGCGCTCCCTCAGTACTGCCCCTCCGACAGTGCGGCGCTCCCTCAGTACTGCCCCTCCGACAGTGCGGCGCAACCTCAGTACTGCCCCTCCGACAGTGCAGCGCTCCCTCAGTGCTGCACTGGGAGTGTCAGCCTAGAATTTTATGCTCGAGTCTGTGGAATGGGCCTTGAATCCACAACATTCTGACTCAGAGGCGAGAGTGCGACCCACTGAGCCACGGCTGACACAGGAGGCTGGTCTAATGTTCACTCTCCGGATATCTGATATATTTGCTGTTTTTTGCAGGGTTATTGTAAGATTTTGCTACTGTTCTGTTGATTTTTAGTTAGAGCCGAAACCCACGAGGGAATTGTTTTGGAAAATTGCCTGGGGCATCAAAAGCAGGGAGAGTGAAGGAAGCCCTGCTCTACCACGGAGAGATCAGTGAGGAACAGATCTGAGGAATATTTGATGAAGATTAAAATCAGATTCCCACATAAGACCTTAATAGAATCATAGAATGATACAGCACAGAATGCCATTCGGCCCATCGTGGCTCTTTGAAGGAGTTCTTCAAATCGTCTCCCTCTTTTCCCCAGAGCCCTGCAAATTTTTCCTTTTCAAGTATTTATCCAATTCCCTTTTGAAAGTTACTTTTGAATCTGCTTCCACCGCCCTTTCAGGCAGCGCATTCCAGATCACAACCACTCGCTGCGTATTTTTTTCCTCATCGCCCCCCTGGTTCTTTTGCCAATTACCTTAAATCACAAGTGATCAACTCCAGCTTCTCCACGTTACTGAAGTCTTTAATCCCTGGTACCACTGCAGTAAATCTCCTCTACACCCTCGCTAACTATGTTAACTCATTTTGCGCACAATCTCCTCCTAGTCATCACCAACCCATTCGCCCCTGTTTCATTATTAGCTGTTCCACAACTCTCTGCAATTCACCAGCATTCATTGATTCTTTTTCCAGGTCTGTCCTCTCCTCTCTCTCTCTTTTGGGGGTCACACAGGTAGAGGGGGCTCTCATTTAACTAGCCACTTGTCAACCAAGTGTCAATGGCAGCAAACTGTTCAACCATGGGAGTATCACAGCAAAGCTTGACTCTATCCTCACCTAGTATCCACGTAACGCAGGGGTCCCTGAGTCACTGTGGCTGATTTTCACCCTCCCTATCTCAGGGGTCTTGAGGTCAACTGAAGTCAGGTAAGTCAGCACAGATTGGGACTTGAACCTTGGGTTGCCAACTCTGGTTGGACATATTCCTGGAGGTTTCATCACATGACCGTCTGCCTCCAACACCCCGCCCCCACTCTCCCGCCATTGGTCGCCTGACACGTCCATCCTCGGGGGGCCTGCCCCCCACTCTCCTGCTATTGGTCGCCTGTCACGTCCATCCTCACGGGGCCCCGCCCCCACTCCTGCCATTGGTCGCCTGACACGTCCATCCTCACGGGGCCCCGCCCCCACTCCTGCCATTGGTCGCCTGACACGTCCATCCTCGGGGGGCCCCGCCCCCCCACAGCCAGCGAGCAGACTTCGTTACCTAATTGGATGATTCTCAGTCACGCGGCCTTTTCATAACTAATCAATGAAAGTGTCCAAAGGGAAAAATAACACAGTTTTGTTTAATGATTCTTCTCCCGCCGATTTCTGAGTTTTGCTGGCGGCAGTGTCCGGGAGATTGATCTTCAATTCCGGGAGACTCCCGGAGGGTTGGCAACCCCTCTCGCACCTGGGGCCTCCCTGCTCAGGGTGGCTCAGTGACCCACTCGCATCACCAACGGACTTGGCCCAGTTGATGTTTGCTGGTGTTTGTGTCGTTGGATCCACCTCTGAAAAGCTGTTTCTGTGGATCGTTTCCTGCTTCTGGGGAACATCAATAATCCCCGGAGGGCAAAATGCCCGAGTCTGGTGCTTCCCGCTGCAATGCTGCTTCACAAAGATCTGGGTCCATGAAGCAGAGCTGGAGGAGCAGCGTGTTTGTTAACCAAATTAGTGGCCACCCACTGTCTGTCTGTGGGCGTCTGTGAGGGCGGAATAGTTACAAAATGTAATCCTGATTATTCAGGACATTGAGAATGTCGTATTTGTTGAAAGAACAATTAATATGTACATCAAGGAGCTAGCGTTCAGTGTTTAACTGTTAGCTTAATATCCACAGGCCTGAATACGATCAATCTGAATGAAGTGTTGCAGTCGGTGGAGTCAATGAACGGATTCAATGGCTCAGCTTTTGCTGGAGTGTGCCCCTTCTGTTAGATTTATTTCCCTCACCCTTCAACTCGAGATCTTTTTGCTGGGAGTGCGAGCTGATAACAGTGCAGGGATAATAACGGGGCATCTGGGACCTGGGTGAACGATGGGACCGACAGTCCAGCTCCTCAACCATTGGGATTTACCGATTGAGAAAGAAACAGAGAAATGACAGAGAAATAAACAGGGTGAGTTAGTATCAAATCAGGTACAGAAAGAGAAATAGAGGGAAAGAAAGACTGGATTGAGAGAGAGACAGAAAGGAAAAGTAAGAAAAAGGTTTTAAAAAAATGAAATGTTAAAATTCTCTAAGAACAATTTACTAGCTGCAGGAATGAGATGCCACAGTTTGAATTATTCCCTTTCTGGGCCGGAGAGGTTGAGTGGCATTGCAGGAACATTAATCTCCTCATTAAAAAGGTCCTTACGCTGTTAAGTACCAGCCCTAATTTTCTGCGGTGCGTTTAATGGGTAATTAATGCACAAATGCAACAATTTAATGAAGCTAGCGGGGCGGTTGAGGGCGAGCTGCCGTTTTCGTGAGTCTAACAGGCGGAGCGGCGCAATTCGCAGCTCACAGAGAATCTCTTCCTTGCCACAAGTAGCGGGATGATTTCCACATTAAACTCACCATTATTTCTCCATTAAATCTGGCAATTTGTGGGTTGGCACCAGGATAAAAATCACCCGGAAAGCTGCCGGATTATTGTAAAAATCCAACTGGGTCACTGATATCCTTCAGCTTTTGCTCCCATCGGGGGAATCGACCCTGATAGAACTGAAACTGGGATTGAAATCTACAAAGTACCAACAGTTATCATTGCCAATGAATGAATGCAGGAGAGGCCCCAATGGACACCGAACAAGCCAACCCAGTGCCAGTCCAACCTGGTGCCTGTCCAACCCGGTGCCGGTCCAACCCGGTGCCGGTCCAACCCGGTGCCGGTCCAACCCGCTGCCTGATCCAACCCGCTGCCGGTCCAACCCGCTGCCGGTCCAACCCGCTGCCGATCCAACCCGGTGCCTGATCCAACCCGGTGCTGGTCCAACCCGCTGCCTGATCCAACCCGCTGCCTGATCCAACCCGCTGCCTGATCCAACCCGCTGCCTGATCCAACCCGCTGCCTGATCCAACCCGCTGCCTGATCCAACCCGGTGCCTGATCCAACCCGGTGCCGGTCCAACCCGCTGCCTGATCCAACCCGGTGCCTGTCCAACCCGCTGCCTGATCCAACCCGCTGCCTGATCCAACCCGGTGCCGGTCCAACCCGCTGCCTGATCCAACCCGCTGCCTGATCCAACCCGGTGCCGGTCCAACCCGGTGCTGGTCTAACCCGGGGCCTGTCCAACCCGCTGCCTGTCCAACCCGCTGCCTGTCCAACCCGCTGCCTGATCCAACCCGGTGCCTGTCCAACCCGCTGCCTGATCCAACCCGGTGCCTGATCCAACCCGCTGCCTGATCCAACCCGCTGCCTGATCCAACCCGCTGCCTGATCCAACCCGCTGCCTGATCCAACCCGGTGCCTGTCCAACCCGGTGCCTGTCCAACCCGCTGCCTGTCCAACCCGCTGCCTGTCCAACCCGCTGCCGGTCCAACCCGGGGCCGGTCTAAGCCGGGGCCGGTCCAACCCGGGGCCTGTCCAACCCGGGGCCGGTCTAAGCCGGGGCCGGTCCAACCCCGGTGCCTGTCCAACCCAGTGCCTGTCCAACCCGGTGCCTGTCCAATGTGTTGCTGATTCCAATGTATTGCTGTCTGCAGGAGTCATTGGCTTTGTAACTCAACCACAATCACAGGGGGTTAGGAGTTCCTCACCCAACAGCCCCTTTCCTTCACCTGTTTTTTTTTAGTCGTTCCTGGGAAGTGGGTGTCGCTGGCAAGGCCAGCATTTATTGCCCATCCCTACCTGCCCTTGAGAAGGTGGTGCCATTTCAGAGGGCAGTTATGAGTGTTGTTGCTGTGGGTCTGGAGTCACAAATCGGTCAGACCAGGCAAGGACAGCAGATTTCCTTCCTTAAAGGACTTTAGTGAACTACGACAATCCGATAGTTTCATGCTCACCATTACTGATACTAGCTTTTTTATTCCAGATTTATTTAATTAACTGAATTTAAATTCCCCAGCTGTGGTGGGATTTGAACTCACGTCTCTGGGTCGTTAGTCCAGGCCTCTGGATTACTAGTCTAGTAACATAACCCTTATCTTACCGTACCCAGTTAACCAGTTCCATTCTCCTCCCTCCAAATTGGAGCAGAGATATAACCAAATTGGGCCCAATTTCAATCAAATGTTTCCTAATAAACTTTCACTGTTTACTAATGACATCTGTGGTCAATTTCCTTGAGTCTAGGGAATTGAGGGGTGGTCTGATCGAGATGTTTAAAATATTAAAAGGATTCGATACGGATAAACTATTTCCTCTGGTGGGGGAATCAAGAACAAGGGGACATAATCTTAAAATTGGAGCTCGGCCGTTCAAGAGCGAAATCAGGAAACACTTCACACAAAGGGCAGTGGAAATCTGGAAAACTCTCCCCAAAAAGGCTGTGGATGCTGGGGGTCAATTTCAAGCCTGAGATGGATGGAGTTTTGCTGGGGAAGAGTATCGAGGGATATGGAGCAAAGGCGGGTCAATGGAGTTGTGGTGCAGATCAGCCATGATCTAATTAAATGGCAGAGCAGGCTCGAGGGGCTGACTGGCCTCCTCCTGTCCCTATGAGATAAGTGAGTTTGTGAAGCGAGTTCTCCAGGTCTCACCCCGTCCATCACTGATTCAGCTGTAGTTAAGATTCGGTTTATTTAAGAATTCCACTTATTTTCGAGGGCCTGTGTATAATTCTAAAAGCCTTCCTTAGATCAGCGTTAATTTTCCTACTAACAGTGGGGAATGAATCCACAGCGTTCTGGCCATTGTTAGGAACACACGCGACATTGAGGAGAGGCCTGAGGGACACGTCCCAGACTCAGTCATGTAGCCGCACAGCACAAAGGCACTGACTGCTTCCTCCAGTTACTGATAATTAAACTGCGAGAGATGTCAAGACCTGGCAGTAAAGGAAATATAATCACCTGGGCACACGGTATAAAGCTTTCATTGAGTGTTCCCGCTCTCAATGTAATCTCAGGGGTTCACGGTCAGGGTGCCTGAAACTGCACTGGTAGCATCCTGTCACTCACAGCTCAGACACCGAGCGCCCTTCCGTTTACACTTTGTGATCTACGCACAGCGGCAGATAGTGTCATTCACGGCAGAATGCAAGAAGAATGGGCAGTGATCGTGTCTTCAGCACCTCTCACCTCTGAAAAGTCACACAGGAACTGGGTTCATTTTTAGTGAAGCACGACACAGCAATGGCTGTGTGTTTTTAAGTGTGTGAGGTAGGCTGTCTGTAGGTGTGTGAGCGTGAATTTGAATTTGTGTGTGAATGTGTTTTAGAATTATATAACATTCCAGCACAGAAACAGGCCATTTGGCCCATTAAGTCTGTGCTGGTGTGTTTCTCCACATGAGTCTTGTCTAATCCAGATCTCCTGCTCGCTCCCCATACCCTAGAACTACAATAGCTGACAGCACGGGAGGAGGCTATTTGGCCCATTGTGTCTCTGTTGGCTCATTGCTAGAGCAACAACAACAACTTGCATTTATATAGCACCTTTGACATAGTAAAATGTCCCAAGGTGCTTCACAGGAGCGATTGATCAAACAGAATGTGACACCGACCCACTTAAGGGGATATTAGAACAGGTGACCAAAAGCTCGGTCAAAGAGCTGGGTTTTAAGGAGCCTCTTAAAGGAGGAGCGAGAGGTGAAGAGGCGGAGAGGTTTAAGGAGGGAATTCCAGAGCTCAGGACCCAGGCAGCTGAAGACATGGCCGTCAATGGTGGAGTGATGGAAATGGCTGTAATGTAATCTGAAGCCAGTGTAAAAGACACTATGGACAGTTAGTGTCGCTGGGACCTGATGGTGCAGAATGATACTGGAGCCCAGGTAGCAGGAAGAGGAGACAACGTCGATTCTTGTCGGAGTACCCTGATTTGCTGAGTGGCTGGATTTGTGGGAAAGGTGCTGAATGCAGGCTGGGCATGTGCACAGCAAGAGGGAAAGATACTCGAAGTGATTGGACAGAATGCAGCAGGGTGCCAGCTCAGATCCTCTGCCCTCCACTGGGCTGGTGGATGGTCTGCGGCTGGTGAGAGGCTGAACGATGGGAATGAACCAAAAACTGGGAGTAGGGGTTGCCAACCCTCCAGGATTGCCCTGGAGTCTCCAGGAATTGAAGATTAATCTCCAGGACACGGCTGGGAGCAAAAAACCTGGGGAGAAAAATCATTGGAGTATTAAAAAAAATGATGCATTTTTTTCTCCCCATTTTCTTTTGTTTATCAGGTCCGTGCCGGTGTTTCTGCTCCACACGAGCCTCCTCCCACCCCTCTTCATCTCACCCTATCAGCATCTCCTTCTATTCCTTCCTCCCTCATGTGTTTATCTAGCTTCCCCTTAAATGCATCGATACTATTCATCTCAACCACTCCCTGTGGTAGCAAGTTCCACATTCTCACCACTCTTTGGGTAAAGAAGTTTCTCCTGAATTCCCTATTGGATTTATTAGTGACTATCTTATATTGATGGCCTCTAGTTCTGGTCTCCCCCACAAGTGGAAACCTCTTCTCTACATCGACCCTATCGAACCCCTTCCATAATCTTAAAGACCTCTATCAGGTCACCCCTCAGTCTTCTCTCTTCGAGAAAAGAGCCCTAGCCTGTTTATTCTTTCCTGGTGGGTATAACCTCTCAGTTCTGGTATCATCCTTGTAAATCTTTTTTGCACCTTCCCCAGTGCCTCTATATCCGTTTTGTAATATGGAGACCAGGTGTGCACAGTATCTAAGTGTGGTCTAACCAAGGTTCATTACTCATTTAACATAATGTCTCTGCTTTTCAATTCTATTCTCTAGAAATGAACCCCAGGGCTTTGTTTTCTATTTTTATGGCCTTATTAACTTGCATCGTTACTTTTAATGATTTGTGAATCTGTATCTCTACATCCATCTGCTCCTATACTCCATTTAGACTCTTCGGCCGCGATTGAACTAACCTCGGCGGGTCCGTGGCGGGTGATGTTGGTACGGGTCCCAACCCCACTGCTGTCTCCATCCCGGCCTCTGAAATGAATTTCCCTTGATTGGGCTTCTTAAGCCCGCCCAGCATGTTTCCCGGCCAATTAGAGGAAGTGGGTCTGGTGACGTCATTTGATGATGCGTCATCAGCTGGTTTCCTTAAAGGGACCATGGCCAACTTTATTTTGACAGTTGTGCTGTCAGCATTCTACAGCATTGAGGTGCTGCAAACACTGATAAGCACTACACAAAGGCACAGGGCTGCACCCATATGCTTATGGAGGGAGTCACAGCACACAGGGAGGTGCTCTTCCCTTCCCATGGATGGAAGAGACCTCCCCAAAAGAGCAACACAGCCTGGCTGCATATTGCAGAGGAGGACATAAGCAGGGGTGTGGTCAGGATGACCTGGCTGCAATGCCGCAAATGTTTCAATGATCTCAGTAGATCACGAAATGTTAGTATAAAGCCACACTCAACCTCATCCTCCTGTGCCTCTTATCACATTCCCATCACTCTGCCTTCCCTACCTTATTCCTGCACATCTTTAGTCACACTAGCTTACCTTGCACCTCCACCCATCCCTCTCTCTCTACATTATTACTTCCCCATCTCACTAGCCACCCCTCACACTCACCCTCATCCTACTGCAATCATACCAACTAATAAAACACAAGGAAAGGCACTTGGGTGTTTTAGCCAATGTTCATGTAAAGTTTCTGTTAATGTGCTGTCAAACATTGAAATCTTTATTTTCAACACTTTGTGTTCTTGGACAGATTTGTGTGCACCTTTGGAAGTGGCTTAGTGAGTTGCAGTGAATGGTGAGACATAACGGTACCCCCCGCAATGGTGATGAGTGTGAAAGGAATGGCTTGGGCATTGTAGGGATGCTTTATGGTGCTGGTGTGGGGTGGTGCCAACCTGGCGCATCATGTGGCAGCCAGGGTGTACAGCATCAAGTGAAGTAAATCTGGCCATGGTGAGGCCATCCCTGGCCTCCCGGGCAGCAACGGGGTCGGGTGCTGATGCTCTCTGTTCTGTGCAGCATTAGGTGATTGCAGAGAAGGTTGGTGTTGTTGTTGGTGCTGCTGGTGTGCCTGGTGCTGCTGGTGTTGGGGCTGATCATGGTGGGATTCTGAGGACCAAGGTGAGAGAGCAAAAAGTGCGCCCATGCTGATGGAATAGATGGCAGGTGAAGTAGCGATGACAGAAGCGATCTGTCAATGAGTGAAGTAATGAGGTCAGACTGGATGGAGACTTGTGTAAAGACAATCTGTTGTGGAAATGCAGTGAGGAAGAGTTTGTGGCTGAGGGAAGATATCTCTGAAAGGTGGGAGCTTTTACTTTACATTTGAAGCTGTCAACTCAACAGCTGATTCAATGGCCACTGAACTCCCGGCTCAGCTTGATAGACGTGGTTCACGACCAGCATGGACCCCATGGGCGAGCTGTCAAATGTAAAAGGTAAGTTGAAAATCATTCTTATGTGGCTCTAAACAAGCCACTAATTGAGTCCCCCTGCCGCTGCCTGTCGGGTCTGCTCAGTGCTGACAGACCTGACATCGGAAAAGGCGCATGGCGGCAGGTTGATAGCAGGTTCCTGACCCACTGTCAAAAATATCAAATTTCCCACCTGACCCGCCACCAATCCCACCTGCTGACCCCCCGGGAAATTCCGGCCTTATTTTCCAAGCAGTATGTGGCCTCCTTATTCTTCCTACCAAAATTTACCACCTCACACTTACCTATATTGAAGTTAATTTACTGATTACACTCCCATTCTGCAAGTTTATCAATGTCTTCCTGTATTAGGCTGGTGTTCTGTTGTTGTTTGCACTCAGCCCGGCAACAATCGTACTGTCAGACGATCTCGGAGAGGTTTTGATGGTTTACGGTTTGCCTCCTCGGTCAGGACTCCCGGATTTGTCACCCCTCACCCTGTGGAGCTGATATCTGTTCCTCCAACACTCGGGAGGCAGGTGGAGATGATGATTCAGGTGGTGTAGATACTGCTGTAATTTAGCGGTTGTGTCAGTGAGTGCCTGAGTTATTGGGGTTAGGCCCAGTGTATATTAAACACACTGACACTGTCTCAGGCTGGCTGACAACAGTGTTTACAACTGACCTCATTTTACATAAAAACACCTTTGAATGCAGCTTCGTGCTGCACTGATTTTCAAAATGAGTATTTGATTCCTGTCACCAGCTAAGTCTGTTTACACAAAGCTTGTGTTAGAGAGATTCCATTGTGAGATCTGAATATCAGTTTAATGTGTTGCAAATCAGTTTAGCTCTGTCTGCATGTCAGGATAAGACTTTATATTAACATCAAATCAGGAAACAAAAGCCAGGAAGTTATGCTAAACCTGTAGAAAACACTAGTTCATCCCCAGCTGGAGTATTGTGTCCAATTCTGGGCACCGCACTTTAGGAAAGATATGTTGGCATTGGAGATGGTGCAGAGGAGATTTACTAGAATTATTCCAGTGATGAGGTACAATTACGTGGATAGACTGGAGAAGCTGAGATTGTTCTCCTTAGAGCAGAGAAGGTTGAGAGGAGGTTTGACAGAGGTCTTCAAAATCATGAAAGGTCTAGATAGAGTAAATAAAGATTTTGGCTAAGAACATAAGAAATAGGAGCAGGAGTCGGCCATTCGGCCCCTCGAGCCTGCTCCTCCATTCAATAAGATCATGGCTGATCTTCTTCCTCAACTCCACTTTCCTGCACTATCCTCATATCCCTTGATTCCCTTAATATCTAAAAATCTAACGATCTCTGTCTTGAACATACTCAATGACTGAGCCTCCACAGCCCTCTGGGGTAAGAGAATTCCAAAGATTCACCACCCTCTGAGTGAAGAAATTTCACCTCATCTCAGTCCTAAATGGCCGACCCCTTATTCTGAGACTGTGACCCCTGGTTCTAGACTCCCCAGCCAAGGGAAACATCCTCCCTGCATCTACCCTGTCAAGCCATGTAACAATTGTGTATGTTTCAATGAGATCACCTCTCATTCTTCTAAACCCTAGAGAATATAGGCCTAGTCTACTCAATCTCTCCTCATAGGACAATCCCCCCATCCCAGGAATCAGTCTGGTGAACCTTTGTCGCAAGCCCTCTATGGCAAGTATATCCTTCCTGAGGTAAGGAGACCAAAGCTGTACACAATACTCCAGGTGTGATCTCACCAGGGCCCTATATAATTGCAGTAAGACGTCTTTACTCTTATACTCAAATCCCCTTGTAATAAAGGCCAACATACCATTTGCTTTCCTAATTGCTTGCTGTACCTGCATGTTAACTTTCAGTGATTCATGTACAAGGACACCCAGGTCCCTCTGAACACCAACATTTCCCAATCTCTCACCATTTAAAAAATACTCTGCTTTTCTATTTTTCCTACCAAACCTCCCAACATTGACCCCTGGGGGACCCCACTGTTTATATCCATCTTGTCTGAAATATCCATTAACCGCTACTCTCTGTCCTCTGTCCTTTAACCAACTTCCTATCCAGCCTGCTGTATTCCCTTTAACACTGTGCCTTAATTTACCAACACACCTCCGATGTGGCACCTTATCTAACGCCTTTAGAAAATCCATAGACACACCATTCACCGCATTGCCTTGATCAATACACTCCATTATTTCCTCAAAAGACTTGTCAGACACCATTTGAACAATTTGATTGCTTATTTTTCAGTTGCTTCCTTGTCCCTCTATGGCGTTTGTCGATGGAATCAAAGTACTTTTGATTTTAGCCAGTTGGACGTCTGATGGTAACTGAGCAAAGACATGCTTATTCCAGGTGCGCTTTCATTTTTGCTTCCCGATGTGTGTTGGCCTGAGGTCTGACACATTCAGACGTGATGCATTCGTAAGATGTGGCGCGAGGGAGCCAGGAGCAAAGCGCAAACTGTAATTATAGAGCGAGATAGTTGACACACGGTTGATTCATACAGGGCAGGAAATATGTGGGACACATCTGGTCATGGAACTGTGCATGGGACCAAACCCAACACTGAATACAATTTATAGCACACATGCTTGTTGCTATAAAAAGTGCAGAAAATGCCAATCTGGCTTAATTAAATCCTGCCTGCACGCTAATAATTGGTTTAATTGAGTTTGCTCACTCTGTGTGTGGGACATGGCAGCTCGAGTTTTCATTGGATTTGGGAATGTAAATTGTTGGTCCAAGGACCAAGGTTCCCGTTTAGCCGCACGCCCCAAAAATACAGGTAACATTGGTAAGGACCCAAAGTATTTCCACTTGTGCAGAGACCAGAACTCGGGGCTATAAATATAAGATAGTCACTAATAAATCTAATAGGGAATTCAGGAGAAACTTCTTTACCCAGAGAGTGGTGAGAATGTGGAACTCGCTACCACAGGGAGTGGTTGAGGCGAATAGTGTCGATACATTTAAGGGGAAGCTCGATAAACACATGAGGGAGAAAGGAATAGAAGGAGATGCTGATAGGGTGAGAAAAAGAGGAGTGGGAGGAGGCTCGTGTGGAGCATAAACACCGGCACGGACCAGTTGGGACGAATGGCGTGTTTCTCTGCTGTAAATATGTAATTCTATGTTACTCCCATCAAACACTCCCAGGGCAGGTACAGCACGGGTTAGATACAGAGTAAAGCTCCCTCTACACTGTCCCATCAAACACTCCCAGGGCAGGTACAGCACGGGTTAGATACAGAGTAAAGCTCCCTCTACACTGTCCCATCAAACACTCCCAGGGCAGGTACAGCACGGGTTAGATACAGAGTAAAGCTCCCTCTACACTGTCCCATCAAACACTCCCAGGGCAGGTACAGCACGGGTTAGATACAGAGTAAAGCTCCCTCTACACTGTCCCATCAAACACTCCCAGGGCAGGTACAGCACGGGTTAGACACAGAGTAAAGCTCCCTCTACACTGTCCCATCAAACACTCCCAGGGCAGGTACAGCACGGGTTAGATACAGAGTAAAGCTCCCTCTACACTGTCCCATCAAACACTCCCAGGGCAGGTACAGCATGGGTTAGATACAGAGTAAAGCTCCCTCTACACGGTCCCATCAAACACTCCCAGGGCAGGTACAGCACGGGTTAGATACAGAGTAAAGCTCCCTCTACACGGTCCCATCAAACACTCCCAGGGCAGGTACAGCACGGGTTAGATACAGAGTAAAGCTCCCTCTACACTGTCCCATCAAACACTCCCAGGGCAGGTACAGCACGGGTTAGATACAGAGTAAAGCTCCCTCTACACTGTCCCATCAGCACTCCCAGGGCAGGTACAGCACGGGTTAGATACAGAGTAAAGCTCCCTCTACACTGTCCCATCAAACACTCCCAGGGCAGGTACAGCACGGGTTAGATACAGAGTAAAGCTCCCTCTGCACTGTCCCATCAAACACTCCCAGGGCAGGTACAGCACGGGGTTAGATACAGAGTAAAGCTCCCTCTACACTGCCCCATCAAACACACCCAGGGCAGGTACAGCACGGGGTTAGATACAGAGTAAAGCTCCCTCTACACTGCCCCATCAAACACACCCAGGGCAGGTACAGCACGGGGTTAGATACAGAGTAAAGCTCCCTCTACATTCCCAGACAGTGAAAGGAACGTTTTCTAATCCACTGCATTACCCATTGCTCATTTATACAAACTCCCTCATGTTACTTCTACACAGCCAGTGGACGTATGGACGACCAGTCAGTGCTGAGAGCTGAGGGTTTCAGAGGTGACTGCCCTCCTGGTATCTCTGCTTCCTACCCTGGTCCCATTGTCTTCCGAGCTTTTGATAATTGCACAGTGGTTGCAATATTCTAGTTTCAGTGTGGGTTTGATGCCCTGTTGCTGGTGGTATATATCTTTCACTGTGTTCCGCAGAAGAAAGAAATACCTTGCTGCAAGAGAGGTTCCCCCACACTCAGATCGGACATCATCCCCGAGTCACTGATAGGGAGCAAATCTAATAAATAATGCTCTCTTGTACGCTCCCTAACAGGCCGAATAAAGAAACAATTATCAACATTGAAAACAAATAACTCCGTCCTACCTCCCTCTGCTACCCCACTTCAGATCATTTAATGGGCAGATGGTTATAATCCCCTTGATAACACACTGTTCTGCTGTTCTTTTGATTTGGTCTCAGAGTTGCTCGTCCTCTTCTACCTGTTGGCTCAGAGGCCGACCCTGGTCTGTCTATATATGACGCTCAGTGCAAAGGCCTAATGTGCCAGCCATGGCTCAGTGAGCAGCACTCTCGCCTCTGAGTCAGAAGGTTGTGGCTTCGGAGCCCCACTCGAGAGGCTTGAGCACAACAATCTAGGCTGACACTCCCAGTGCAGTACCGAGGGAGCGCTACACTGCCGGAGGTGCCGTCTTTCAGATGAGACATTAAACCGAGGCCCCGTCTGCCCTCTCAGGTGGACGTAAAAGATCCCATGGCCACTATTTTGAAGAAGAGCAGGGGAGTTCTCCCTGGTGTCCTGGCCAATATTTATCCCTCAATCAACACCTAAAAACAGATTATCTGGTCATTATCACATTGCCGTTTGTGGGATCTTGCTGTGCGCAAATTGGCTGCCGCGTTTCCTGCATTACAACAGTGACTACACTTCAAAAGTACTTCATTGTCTGTGAAGTGCTGTGGGGCCTCCTGAGGTCGTGAAAGGTGCGATAGAAATGCGAGTCTTTCATTTAATGTCTATCAACAACAACAACAACTTGTATTTATATAGCGCCTTTAACGTAGTAAAACGTCCCAAGGCGCTGCACAGGAGTATTTCACATCGAGCCACATAAGGATAAATTAGGGCAGGTGAACAAAAGCTTGGTCAAAGAGGAAGGTTTTAAGGACTGTCTTAAAGGAGGAGAGAGAGATGTAGCGAGGCGGAGAGGATTAGGCAGGTTCAGCCCGTTCCCTGTGCGCCTTCCCTTAAGCTGGCCATTGTGGTGTCAATGGGCACTGTGGGGAAAGACCGATGTCCTTGGCACGAGATTGCAGTGTATGTAATCGGGTGGTGACCCCACATCACAGGAATCCATGGGGACCAAGGGTTGGCAACTCTGGTTGGGCGCATTCCTGGGGGTTTCATCACATGACCTGCCGCCTCGAGCTGCCCCACCCCCAAGCTCTGCCATTGGCCCATCCTCCAGGCGCACTGCCTGCCCACGGCCGAGTAGGAAGGGAACAGACTCTTTGTTACCCGATTGGATTAATCTTTGACTGTTGATGAATCAGACTTTTTCTTCCCCACCGCCAATGTTCCCATTAAGCTGTGTGGCCACGTGGCTGCTCAGTGATCTGGAGGTCCCGCGCAGGTCACTCACCGCCTCTTACATTGAAGAAAGCCACATACGTGGAAATTTGAATGGTCCGCGCAGCCAGTTAAAGGGACTGCGCACCTAAAATAAAAATAAATATTTTTATAACTAATAATTGAAAGTGTTCAAAGAAAATGAAAACAACACAATTTTTATTTAACGCCCAGAGTCTCCTGGGTTTTATTTGCAGCAGTGTCCTGTTGATTAATCTTCAATTCCTGGAGTGTCTGTTGACACCACTGCATCAGCCAATGAGTTGGAGGTGGAACGGGACTTATGGCAGGACTCACAGCAAACAGTCTATTTTACAGCAAACAGAGTCTATTCACTCAGCAAACAGAGTCTGATTAAACAGGGCACTGCAGCAAACAGTCTACAGAGTCTATTTAGAAAGAGTCTCTATGAACTACAGCAAACAGAAAGCAGGATTATTTCACCAGCAAGATGCAGTGAGTGGAGGATAGTTACACAATACAAATGATGTGGGTAAAATCAATCCCAGTCACCTATAGCAGGGCGGCCTCCAGACGTGATTGAAGGAGGAATTACCCAACTGTCTCCATTCTGGCCAGGAGTAGTGGTGTCACTATATAGAATTACATCGAATTTACAGCACAGAAACAGGCCATTCAGCCCAGCTGGTCCGTGCCGGTGTTTATGCTCCACACCAGCCTCCTCCCACCCCATCACCATATCCTTCTATTCCTTTCTCCCTCATGTGTTTATCGAGCTTCCCCTTAAATGTATCGATACTATTCGCCTCAACCACTCCCTGTGGTAGCGAGTTCCACATTATCACCACTCTCTGGGTGAAGAAGTTTCTCCTGAATTCCCTATTGGATTTATTAGTGACTATCTTATATTTATGTCCACCCTATCAAACCCCTTCATAATATTAAAGACCTCTATTAAGTCATCTTCTCTTTTCTAGATAATGGAGGCCCAGCCTGTTCAGCCTCTCCTGATAGTTATGTCCTCTACAGTTCTGGTATCATCCTTGTAAATCGTTTTTACACCTCCTCTAGTGCCTCTGTCCTTTTTTATAGTACGGAGACCAGAACGGCGCACAGGAAAGTGTATGGAGCCCTTTAATTCCTGGAAATTCTCAGACAATCTGTGCTGTACATTTCTAAATTTCTATGACAATCCCCTGCTTTGGACACAGCCAGAAAGGTACGACAATTGGTTTTGACACGGACATACAGGTGGGCCATTAAACCATTTCTAAAATACTTCTCTTATACTCGGTTTACAGGATCCCCTGTTGAGCACTGTCCGGGCCCCACATTCTCAGCTGAGAGCTGGCTCTGTGTGACCAGTCTATAGGGAATGGCGAGGGATGATTAGGAGAAGCACTGCAAAGGCCCAAGGACATCTCTGGTCAAGGATGCTGTTTTGTGTGGTGGAGTGCGGAGAGTTATATTGCTCACTCTCTCCTGCTGCTGCCAGTCATAAGGAGGTCGCTGATAAGATTCTGATTCAATTGGTTCTGTCTTCACTCCTGCTGTGAACAATCTAGTTAAAGTGCTTCTGTGCTGTGAAGGTAACTATTTGGTCAAGTTAATAACTCCATTAATTAAATACAAAGTGAAGGGTTTTACTTTATGGGTTTTAATCATCGCTTCATCATCTGTATTCATACTGCTAAATTAAAAAGTTCCACAGTATCAAAGACATTAAAAGTAGCTGATACTCCTTTAGCATGGTATGACCTGGAAGATCGTTATCCTGGGATAATTAGTGCAGCCAAATGAGGGGGAGGAGGAGATGGCGGGAATCAGATTAGACATTAGTTGACTTTGCAATGGAAATACATCAAACACAACATCAGAGAACAGAATCAGTGGAAACCTACAGTCAGACCTGTGCCGTATTCTCAGGGGAGACGACCCCAGGCACAGGAAGGTGGAATGTCCCCAGTATCATTCTCTACTATATATAAGCGGTGTTGAGTCTCTCCCCTAGGTTTCTTCCCCTTACCCCAGCCCCCAACGCTGACTCAGGGTCCGATGGTATGTTGCCAAAGTGGACATTTTTCATTATGAACTCAGTGAATGTTGACAGGCTATTCAACTGCGAGGGCATCACAGCACAACTCCATCTTGTCCTCACCTGCAATCCAAATCGATGCAATTTTCAGCCCCTCACTGGTTGGTGAACAGGCACCCGGGTTGATTTATATCCCTCCCTAGCCCAGAGACACTGAACATGACCAAAACAACCCCAGTTAACTCTGATTTGTTTCACTATCACTCCCAGTCTGTGGGGCCCAGTCCCACACTGGGCGGTGTTCTCCCGGTCTGTGGGGCTCGGGCCCACACTGGGCGGTGTTCTCCCGGTCTGTGGGGCTCAGTCCCACACTGGGCGGTGTTCTCCCGGTCTGTGGGGCTCAGGCCCACACTGGGCGGTGTTCTCCCGGTCTGTGGGGCTCAGTCCCACACTGGGCGGTGTTCTCCCGGTCTGTGGGGCTCGGGCCCACACTGGGCGGTGTTCTCCCGGTCTGTGGGGCTCAGTCCCACACTGGGCGGTGTTCTCCCGGTCTGTGGGGCTCAGTCCCACACTGGGCGGTGTTCTCCCGGTCTGTGGGGCTCGGGCCCACACTGGATGGTCCACTCCCGGTCTGTGGGGCTCAGTCCCACACTGGGCGGTGTTCTCCCGGTCTGTGGGGCTCAGTCCCACACTGGGCGGTGTTCTCCCGGTCTGTGGGGCTCAGTCCCACACTGGGCGGTGTTCTCCCGGTCTGTGGGGCTCAGTCCCACACTGGGCGGTGTTCTCCCGGTCTGTGGGGCTCGGGCCCACACTGGGTGGTCCACTCCCGGTCTGTGGGGCTCAGTCCCACACTGGGCGTCCACTCCCGGTCTGTGGGGCCCAGTCCCACACTGGGCGTCCACTCCTGGTCTGTGGGGCTCAGTCCCACACTGGGTGTCCACTCCCGGTCTGTGGGGCTCAGTCCCACACTGGGCGTCCACTCCCGGTCTGTGGGGCCCAGTCCCACACTGGGCGTCCACTCCCGGTCTGTGGGGCTCAGTCCCACACTGGACGTTCCACTCCTGGTCTGTGGGGCCCAGTCCCACACTGGGCGTCCACTCCCGGTCTGTGGGGCTCAGTCCCACACTGGGTGGTCCACTCCCGGTCTGTGGGGCTCAGTCCCACACTGGACGTTCCACTCCTGGTCTGTGGGGCTCAGTCCCACACTGGGCGTCCACTCCCGGTCTGTGGGGCCCAGTCCCACACTGGGCATCCACTCCCGGTCTGTGGGGCCCAGTCCCACACTGGACGGTCCACTCCCGGTCTGTGGGGCTCAGTCCCACACTGGACGGCCCACTCCCGGTCTGTGGGGCCCAGTCCCACACTGGGCGGTGCTCTCCCGGTCTGTGGGGCTCAGTCCCACACTGGACGGTCCACTCCCGGTCTGTGGGGCTCAGCCCCACACTGGACGGCCCACTCCTGGTCTGTGGGGCTCAGTCCCACACTGGGCGGTGCTCTCTCGGTCTGTGGGGCTCAGTCCCACACTGGGCATCCACTCCCGGTCTGTGGGGCCCAGTCCCACACTGGACGGTCCACTCCCGGTCTGTGGGGCTCAGTCCCACACTGGGCGTCCACTCCCGGTCTGTGGGGCCCAGTCCCACACTGGGCGTCCACTCCCGGTCTGTGGGGCCCAGTCCCATACTGGGCGTCCACTCCCAGTCTGTGGGGCCCAGTCCCACACTGGGCGTCCACTCCCGGTCTGTGGGGCCCAGTCCCACACTGGACGGCCCACTCCCGGTCTGTGGGGCTCAGTCCCACACTGGGCGTCCACTCCCGGTCTGTGGGGCCCAGT
Organism: Somniosus microcephalus; assembly: GCF_052327205.1. Classification (NCBI taxonomy): domain Eukaryota; kingdom Metazoa; phylum Chordata; class Chondrichthyes; order Squaliformes; family Somniosidae; genus Somniosus; species Somniosus microcephalus. The sequence goes on from NC_141012.1 coordinate 3,651,803, forward strand.
CCCACACTGGGCGTCCACTCCCGGTCTGTGGGGCCCAGTCCCATACTGGGCGTCCACTCCCAGTCTGTGGGGCCCAGTCCCACACTGGGCGTCCACTCCCGGTCTGTGGGGCCCAGTCCCACACTGGGCGTCCACTCCCGGTCTGTGGGGCTCCGTCCGACACTGGGTGGCCACTCCCGGTCTGTGGGGCCCAGTCCCACACTGGGCGTCCACTCCTGGTCTGTGGGGCTCAGTCCCACACTGGGCGTCCACTCCCGGTCTGTGGGGCTCAGTCCCACACTGAGTGGTCCACTCCCGGTCTGTGGGGCCCAGTCCCACACTGGGCGTCCACTCCCGGTCTGTGGGGCCCAGTCCCACACTGGGCGTCCACTCCTGGTCTGTGGGGCTCAGTCCCACACTGGGCGTCCACTCCCGGTCTGTGGGGCTCAGTCCCACACTGAGTGGTCCACTCCCGGTCTGTGGGGCCCAGTCCCACACTGGGCGTCCACTCCCGGTCTGTGGGGCCCAGTCCCACACTGGGCGTCCACTCCCGGTCTGTGGGGCCCAGTCCCACACTGGGCGTCCACTTCCGGTCTGTGGGGCCCAGTCCCATACTGGGCGTCCACTCCCGGTCTGTGGGGCCCAGTCCCACACTGGGCGTCCACTCCCGGTCTGTGGGGCCCAGTCCCACACTGGGCGTCCACTCCCGGTCTGTGGGGCTCCGTCCCACACTGGGTGGCCACTCCCGGTCTGTGGGGCCCAGTCCCACACTGGGCGTCCACTCCCGGTCTGTGGGGCTCAGTCCTACACTGGGCGTCCACTCCCAGTCTGTGGGGCTCAGTCCCACACTGAGTGGTCCACTCCCGGTCTGTGGGGCCCAGTCCCACACTGGGCGTCCACTCCCGGTCTGTGGGGCCCAGTCCCACACTGGGCGTCCACTCCCGGTCTGTGGGGCTCAGTCCCACACTGGGCGTCCACTCCCGGTCTGTGGGGCCCAGTCCCACACTGGGCGTCCACTCCCGGTCTGTGGGGCCCAGTCCCACACTGGGCATCCACTCCCGGTCTGTGGGGCTCAGTCCCACACTGGGCGTCCACTCCCGGTCTGTGGGGCTCAGTCCTACACTGGGCGTCCACTCCCAGCCTCTGCATCTGTTCTGCATGCTGCGCAGCGAGCAGCTGATGGAATATTTGCCTCTGTTGCGATGGGACCCCATGCTGACAATCTCCAAGCCAAGACTGAGCTCACCAAGGTCCCTCAGCATTTTATCCGGCACCTTGTGTAAGCTACGGTGCACTGAGTTCAGGTGGGGGGTGGATGGTCAGCCAACCTGTGACTGCACTGGGCTGTGTGTGAGGACAGCCTGATAGCTCACTGCTCCACACAGTTATCTCACAGCTTTTCAGTGAGGGATGTCAGTACTGGACCCAGTGTCAGCGACCAACTGCTCAGGGTTATTCTCACCCTGTGCAGATCAATGGAGCCTCCACTATCACAGGACAAAGAACAGGAACACACCCAATAATGGATTGGTTTCGTGTGCCCTTGCTAGAGACTCTTAAAAACCTGATGTGAATACATTTAAAAATAAGAAAGAACTTGCATTTCTATAGCGCCTTTCACAACCTCAGAACATCCCAAAGCACTTTACAGCCAATGAAGTACTTTTTGATGTGTAGTCACTGTTGTAATGTGGGAAACGCAGCAGCCAATTTGTGCACAGCAAGCTCCCACAAATAGCAATGTGATAATGACCAGATCATCTATTTTTGTTATAGAAACATAGAAACATAGAAGATAGGAGCAGGAGTAGGCCATTCGGCCCCTCGAGCCTACTCCGCCATTCAATGAGATCATGGCTGATCATCCAAACTCAGTACCCTGTCCCTGCCTTCTCCCCATATCCCTTTAGCCTTAAGAAATATATCTAACTCCTTCTTGAATATATTTAATGAATTGGCCTCAACTGCCTTCTGTGGTAAAGAATTCCACAGGTTCACCACTCTCTGGGTGAAGAAATTCCTCCACATCTCTGTCCTAAATGGCTTACCTCTTATCTTTAGACTGTGACCCCTGGTTCTGGACTCCCCCGCCATCGGGAACAGCCTTCCTGCATCTAATCTGTCTAGTCCTGTTAGAATTTTATAAGTTTCAATGAGATCCCCTCTCATTCTTCTAAACTCCAACGAGTATAAGCCCAATCGACCCAATCTCTCCTCATACGTCATTCCTGCCATCCCAGGTATCAGTCTGCTGAATCTTCCTCCATGGCAAGAACATCCTTCCTCAGATAAGGCGACCAAAACTGCACACAATACTCAAGGTGTGGTCTCACCAAGGCCCTGTACAATTGCAGCAAGACATCCTTGCTCCTGTACTCGAATCCTCTCGCTATGAAGGCCAACATATCATTTGCCTTCTTAACCGCCTGCTGCACCTGCATGCTTACCTTCAGCGACTGGTGGACAAGGACACCCAGGTCTCGTTGCACTTCCCCTTCTCCCAATCTATTGCCGTTCAGATAATAATCTGCCTTCCTGTTATGTTGAAGGATAAATATTGGCCCCAGGACACCAGGGAAGAACTCCCCTGCTCTTCTTCCAATAGCGGCCCTGCCACCCTGAGTGCTGCGGATTGCATGGTCTGAATCAGCTGATGGTTCTGAGTGAGGCTGGCACCAGCTCACCCAGTGTGCAATCTTTTTCCAACTTCCTCTTAAATTCTTTTGATGATCATCTTCAATTTCTGCCCTCTCGTTCTTGCTGCATTGGAGTTTCGCTTCCATCCTACGTGACCTCACGCGAGGGGCCATGAGCGTATCAGCAGGCTTTTTGACTACGGGGGGGGGGGGGGCGTCACAACCACGCCCAGCCCATCCTCGTCCAACATCCAAACAATCACTTTCTTAGCAAGGGGGTCGTGGGATGGCGGTCAGGAGAGAGAGGGGGCCCTGGCTGATTTCCTCTGATTTCTAGCTGAGAGACTCTGAGGCTAAACGTGGTGCCCCTGCTACTGCTCCCCTGGCTCTCATCAGTCAACTGAGGACAGACCAAGGATTGAAACTGGGACCTTCCTGGACTTGGTTTAGTGACTCGCTGGACAATCTTCCCAAGCCCTCGGTCAGCCTGTGCACTTATATAAAAAAATACATTTAAAAAAAGACAGCACAGATCTGAATTCATTCTCTAACTCTGCTTTTGATTCACAGGCACCAATGGCTGTTAAAGGAAATCACTCACGGTGTATAAAAAGGGAGCAGGCCCCAGCGTCCAACAGTTGCTAAAAGTCTTCAGAGGTGAAATGACAATTTAGAATGATGTTCCCCCCCAACACTTACACAGCCTGCTGACCCGACTGCCCGCCTCTCTTCCACGGCCACATTCGCATCCGGGTGGCCCTGGAGATGGAGTACGCGGTGTCCGCCGGCACGCTCGAGGCCTTCCGCCACCGGTGGGCGCCACGGGGACTGGAGTGCATCATCACCCCGGCCAATCAAATTTTAATTTCATTTGCTAAGGTTCTTTTAAAGTTTTATTAAGTTACAGACCTAAAGTTTAATCACCCAAAATTAGAAGAGTGCACTCAAAGCACCAAATTTTAATTTAATTTATTAAGTTTCATTTAACGTTGTAAGTTAAGTTGCAGTTTATTTGTTAATTATGTGTGCACCAAAAAAAAAGCGCTCTACTCGGAGCTCCAACACGGCAAGAGAGCCCCAGGTGGGCAGAGGAAACGCTTCAAGGACACCTTCAAAGCCTCCTTGAAAAAGTGCAACATCCCCACCGACACCTGGGGCCCAAGACCGCACAAAGTGGAGGAGAAGCATCCGGGAAGGCGCCGAACACCTCGAGTCTCTTCGCCGGGAGCAAGCAGAAGCCAAGCGCAAACAGCGGAAGGAGCGCACGTCAACCCAAGCACCCCACCCACCTGTCCCTTCAACCACCGTCTGCCCCACCTGTGACAGAGACTGTAGGTCCCACATTGGACTCATCAGTCACCTGAGAACTCATTTTTAATGTGGAAGCAAATCATCCTCGGTTCCGAGGGACTGCCTAAGAAGAGAGTACACAGCCTGGTGGGTGGCTCCTGGGAACTGGAATCTTGTCAACACAACTAGCGGCTAATTTAACCCCTGATAAAAGTAGCACCACCCACTGACTGTCTGGAAGGTGGGCGGGAGCCTTTGTTCCTTGTCAGACCGAGCTAGGCTGAGAGGAGGGCGTGTTGTTTAAAGAATTTACTGAAACGTGAATATCACTACCTAATAATCATGCATGACCCAGTTTTAGAAGAGTTAGACGGAGGTGCGTGATACATTCATTTAATTTAATTCAGTTTGATTTCTGCGGTCTGTCGATTTCACAAGGGGCATTTTCAGTTTATTGTAAATATATAAACACAAGCTATTTTTCAGCAGACAGGTATTTTTCAGCCCAGGTTATCCTCTGCCTCACCCCATTAGCTAATATTATAGCCTCCAAAATGGTCTCCAGACCGTCTAGTCTTACTTGGGTCACATGGGGCCAACACAACAGCCTAGCCGGTGAGATGTTTATCTAAAGACTCTGGTCTGGCCAACTCATTACATAGAATCATAGAATAGTACAGCACAGGAGGAGGCCATTCGGCCCATCGAGCCTGCGCCAATGTTCCCTTTAATTTTATTTTTGGGTGCGTGGCCCCTTTAAGAGGCTGCGCGGCCCATTCAAAATACCGCGGATGTGTGGTTTTTCCCATTGAAAAGCCGGTGAGCCGGCTGCGCAGGATGTTCAGAGAGCTGCGAGGCCGCACAGCTTAAAGGGAACATTGGTCTGCACCGGCTCTTTCGAAGAGCAATCCAGTTAGTCCCGCTCCCCCGACAACTTTTTCTCCTTCAAGTATTTATCCAATTCCCTTTTGAAGGCCACTATTGAATCTGTATCCACCGCCCTTTTAGGCAGCGCATTCCAAATCCTAACCATGCTGGTTTTAACCTGCCGACATGGACCTGTTGGGCCCAATGGACTGTTTCTGTGCTGTACCCTATTGAACCAGGGCCCCCTGTTCCACAGACAGGGGAGTCTAACTCTGATTTAACATTTGAACCTCTCAGTTCTTCTCACTGGTACAAATGCGCTGTGTTCCTGAGTCCCACAATGACCCTGGAATGCTCCCCAAACCTCTTGATTTCTACCCTCTTCCTAGTGTCATAAGATCATAAGAATTAGGAGCAGGAGTTGGCCATTCGGCCCCTTGAGCCTGCTCCACCATTCAATAAGATCATGGCTGATCTTCGACTTCAACTCCACTTTCCCGCCCTATCCCCATATCCCTTGATTTCTCTAGAGCCCAAAAATCTATCGATCTCAGCCTTGAATATACTCAACGACTGAGCATCCACAGCCCCTTGGGGTAGAGAATTCCAAAGATTCACAACCCTCTGAGTGAAGAAATTCCTCCTCATCTCAGTCTTAGATGGCCGACCCCTTATTCTGAGACTGTGACCCCTGGTTCTAGACTCTCCAGCCAGGGGGAAACATCCTCTCAGCATTTACCCTGTCAATCCCCCTCAGAATCTTGTATGTTTCAATGAGATCACCTCTCATTCTTCTAAACTCCAGAGAGTATCGGCCCATCTACTCAACGTTGTTGCCTCATGAGTTCTAACTTGGACCAAGAAGCTGTTAGTATTGGGACTGAGATGTCTGCAGATTAGTTGAAAAGCAGAATTAAGTTTCATATGTGGTACGCACCAAGACAAACAGCTTGGACATCCCTTGTCTGGGGAGACCTCGATGCTGTGGCCAATGCATTGATATCTCATAATAATCATTGAATCAAACAGCACAGAAGGCCATTCAGCCCATCGTGCCTGTGCCGGCTCTTTGAACGAGCTCTCCAATTAGTCCCGTTCCCCCTGCTCTTTCCCCAGAGCCCTGCCAATTTTCTCCCTTCAAGTATTTATCCAATTCCCTTTTGAAAGTTACTATTGAATCTGCTTCCACCGCCCTTTCAGGCAGCGCGTTCCAGATCACAACAACTCGCTGCGTAAAAAATTCTTCTCGTCTCCTTGGTTCTTTTGCTAATTATCTTAAGTCACAATATGACACATTTTCTGTGCCACCTCCAGCATAGTAAAGGCACTTCACTGAGGACAGAGGCAGACCAAGCTGCAGAGAGAAGGATTAGGAGAAGTGACCAAACGCACGGTCAAATGTATCTCATATTCAGCCGAATGCCTCCTCCTTTAAACTGATCAGGTTAATAAATGAGGAATGGTGTGGTGATCAGGGAGGCTTTAATCCTTGGGCAGCTCGGCTGTGATTAATGGATGGTCGAGGACTCGAATCAGTCAGACTGATGGGGGAAGTGTGTTTATTGTATTTCTCATTAGCCTCCCCTCTAGACAACCCATTCATCACAAACATCTCCCCCCTCACAGCCACACACAAGGATGACTCTTTAATTATACTTCACTTCCATATAAATGTTCTGATGACCACTTTGTAATTCATTGCAAGCCATTCCTACCCCAAAGGGCTGTGGAGGCTCAGTCGTTGAGTATATTCAAGACAGAGATCGATAGATTTTTTGGATATTAAGGCAATCAAGGGATATGGGGATAGTGCAGGAAAGTGGAGTTGAGGTAGAAGATCAGCCATGATCTTATTGAATGGCGGAGCAGGCTCGAGGGGCCGAATGGCCGACTCCTGCTCCTATTTCTTATGTTCTTAATTACATGTAGGAGTCTTTCAGACCTTTATTCCATAAGAGATATTTTTTGTTTTTCTGCATTCTCTCATCTCCCTGGACCACACACGATTCCTGAAACCTACTCCCAGGTCTCTCCTCCTTGCAGTCCTCATTTCTCCAACGAAAATAAATTCAGCTCTGCGATTCCTTCCTGATAACTGAATCCCTCCCACCTTGAGTCATCCTTGTTGCTCTTTGAACTGTCGCCAGTGCTCCAATGTCCCTTTGCAGTTCATGTGTCTAAAACTGCACTCCCCGCCGACCCCCTCAGGAGATCGAAACCAGTGCAGGAGACCACGCGCACAGTTAATCCACCGACGTTCTATATGATGCGATCTCTGCCCCAGTCAGGAACCGGTCCAGCTCCCTCTTGAAGGCAGAGAGTCAGCACCCGACACACCAGCCGGCAACGCATCCTTGTCACCTGATCACCTTGGTTTATTAATAGACAACAGGGAACCCAAACAGATCCCTACCCAACTCCACTATTCATTACCCCACCACCCCATTATATCACCACCTGCTTCCTGATACCAACCCAGTTTCCAATCCAGCAAGCTAACGTGCCATTAAATGCATGATCTTTGGTCGCACACATTTGGAACCTTCTGAGACTCCAGGTAAATTATTTCCATTTTCCATCCATTGGTTGCCTGCTCATAGAGTCCCAGCAGATTGGTAACCTATGACTTATTGCTTCTAACTCCTGGCTGACTCCTCCTCATGGTTTCTGTGTTCCGAAATCAGTGGACCAAGTCTTCCCTCTCATTCCCTTTGGATTGAATTTCAAATGACCAGCTTTTCCCTTCTTCACCATTTTTCCATCCCACCAAAATTTGCTTAATTCTACCCCCTCCCAGGTTAACGCAATGGTACGCACCCTCGGTGTCCTGAGTGACCCTCAGGTGAGCTTCAAATCTCCTCACCTACCCCTCAGACTGTGTACTTCCACCTCGGCCTCTCCTTATCTCACTTCACCTCTGCTGAAGCTCTCATCCAAACCTTCATCGCCTTCAAGCTTCTCCAATGTTATCCTCGCCGATCTTCAGAAACACCAACTCATTGAGATGCCTCCTGCCTGAGCTCTATCCCAACACCCCTGTCCTCATCGACCTCCACTGGGTCCCTGTGTCAGCACTTTGAATTCAAAATCCTTGACCTTCTTTACAAATCCAGATCTCTGCAACCTCCTCCAGCCCTACATCCCATCATCCATCCTCTGGCCTCCTTTGCATCTCACCACCCTCTGCCTCACATTTGGTGGCAGTGTCTTCAGTGGTCTTGCACCCAAGGTTTTTAAAGATAGCCGGATACTTAGTTGTGAAGTAAATGTAGTAAGGGCAGGGAATTTAGGATTAAAAGGATGGAACTGTTAAGGTTAACGAAATAGCAGAGCAGGCTTGATGGGCTGAATGGCCTCCTGTTCCTATTTGCTTTCTATTCACTCACATTAAATGGCAATTCATTCATCCTCCAGTTCGAATACACATTATATGGTGAAGCTTCCCCACAGTGGATTAGAGGTTTAATCTTCTAAACATTTCTATCTCTCGTGTAAAAGATGATGCGTTCGTTCCAACTGAGGCTGTCTTATTCACTCCATCGTAATGCATAAATAAAGAGCTGTGAAACCGGCCTATGTCTGACAGGATTACAGAGTGATATTGAAATGAGAAACATTAGTTTCTTGGCTCAGTGCCAGGCCAGACAGTGCTGCTGCTAAAATAATGGTGTCATAAAGACTGGTGGCGATTGATGGTTATTGGGGCTGTGATGAGAACTCCAGCAACTGAAACACATTAAAATGGAATTTGATTCTTTCACTCACTGGTACAAATTCCCCTTCTTCCAAAAAGAGACTGTTATTCAAATAAATAAATAAAATAAATGAGAAATCAGAACCTATTCCTTGCAAAGCTTAATCTCTATTCAGTGAGATCAAACCTGCCACTGCGGGCAATCCTGGGCCCAGTTTGAATGTTCTAGAACTGAAAGGAAAATATTCTACCACAGGTGGACTCGCTCTCGCCTCCGAGTCAGAAGGTTGTGTGTTCAAGTCCCACTCCAGAGACTTGTGCACATAAAGCTAGGCTGACACTCCCAGTGCAGTGCTGAGGGGGAGCCGCACTGTCTTTCGGATGAGACGTTAAACCGCTCTCTCGAGTGGACGTAAAAGATCCCACGGCACTATTTCGAAGAAGAGCAGAGGAGCTCTCCACGGGGTCCTGGTGCCAATATTTATCCCTCAACCAACATCACTAAAACTGATCATCTGGTCATTATCACATTGCTGTTTGTGGGAGCTTGCTGTGCGCAAATTGGCTGCCGCGTTTCCTACATTACAACAGTGACACCACTTCAAACGTACTTCATTGGCTGTAAAGCGCTTTGGGACATCTAGTGGTCGTGAAAGGTGCTATAGAAAGATGCTACAGAGATTCAAAGAATTTTAATTGAAAATTATCATAACAATACTTTGTGTTGTTTTGTGGACACGCTTTATTGCATTGAGATGGTATCAAGACCCATAAGGCCATAGATTCATTCTGAGATCAAAGATATCACCAACTGGTAGATTGTGAGATCGAAACAGTCCTCGCACATTGGAGATAGAGTCTGGATAAGGTTCTGAGGCTCCTTAGCTCCCATCCATTCAGCAGTGTGTTCAACTCTTCACGGTTGGTGTTCCAGGCCAGTCCACATCCTTTGTTCTCTCACAAGCTCCAAGGAGATTCAAAGACACACAGCAATTAACAATCAGCGTCTAATTTAGCTTCCAGTTAAACTGCCAATTAGTCTAAGGTCAAGAGGCAGATCAGATGGAGGGAGAAGAGGTTTTGATTTACAGGGATTAACTGCTTTAGTGCTGGCTTGCCTAGGTTAGTTTTAATCTCATATTTGTTTGTAAAAATAACTCTTTATTCATAATATTTGAGCACAATTTACGACCCTCGACCTTGGCATCTCATGTGGCCTCTCTACGCTCAATGGCCGGGATCTTACCTGAAGAGGCGCATTGGGGGCGGGACTGCTGCCTTTCGGGTTCTAATCCCGCCCCCAGCAACGTCCGACACACAGACGTTATTTTGCGTCAATTGGCCTTGTTAAGTCCACCTTGTGGGCTTGCCGGCCAATTAAGAGAAAGCCAGTGTCAGGTGATGTCAGTTGATGACGCGTCATTTGCCGGTTTTCTTAAAGGGGCCACCACCATTTCTTTTTGACAGATGATCTTTTCAGCATTGAGGTGCTGCAAACACTGACAATCACTGTACAAAGGTGAGCCCTTTCGCCCAGGCTCTCCAGTGACTCTCTCCTTAGGTTAAAACAGATGGCAGCTGCAGGTGAGGTTACAGAAGCGATCTGTCACTGGTGAGAGAGGTTCTCCCAATGAGGTGGGACTACACAAACACTTCAAAGCTTGTCACGTACAGAAAATTCTAAACACATTAAAAATGACTTTCCCAACATTTTCTTACCTCTGCAACTCACCAGTGCACCATTGGATCCTTCACACCACTTCTGCATCTGTTATTTATACACAAAATTACAGTAGACCCACAGCACGCCACATTTACCTCGGCGGGGATTCCCGATGTCAGGAAGCCTGCAGTAGAAGTGTCAAAATTGGAAAAAGCCTCTTAACTGCCTGTTAACAATCAGTTAAGTGGCTATAATCCTCTTCCCGCCACTAGGAGTCGGGTCCCTACGCAAATCGGGGACCCGACTCCCGGGAAGATTGATTGGGGGCGGATTAGAAGTGGGTTCGGGACCCGCTGCCAATCTTTTTGATTTTGCCAGCAGTCCCGCCTCCAAACCCGACCCCCGGCAAAATCGCCCCCAATGTCTCAATCACTGAATGTTTCTCTGTTAAGGGCACTATATAAATGCAGGTTGCTGTTGTTAATTGCTACCAGTCTCCTCTCTCCATCACACTTATAGGAACATAGGAACAGGAGGAGGCCATTCAGCCCCTCGAACCTGTTCCGCCATTCAATGAGATCATGGCTGATCTGTGATCTAACTCCATCTACTCGCCTTTGCTCCGTATCCCTTAATACCTTTAAAAGAAAAAAGACCACCGGATGTCTCAAAGCGCTTTGCAGCCAATGAAGTACTATTTGAAGTGGAGTCACTGTCGTAATGTGGGAAATGCAGCAGCCAATTCGGGCACAGCAAGGTCCCACAAACAGCAACGTGATAACGATCAGATAATTTGTTTCTTTTGTTATGTTGGTTGAGGGATAAATATTGGCCAGGACAGCTATCAATCTCAGAGTTAAAATTAACAATTGATCTAGCACCAATTGTCGTTTGCGGAAGAGAGTTCCAAACTTCTACCACCCTTTGTGTGTAGAAGTGTTTCCTAACTTCACTCCTGAAAGGCCTGGCTCTAATTTTTAGACTATGCCCCCCTAGACCTTGGGGGAAAAATTTGGTCGCGTCCCCTTTGGGGCGCTAACTTCACCAGGGCGCCACTTTTAGCGCCCCGAAAAAGTTACCACTCCCGTGCCCGAAATTCACTGGCAGCGCCCCAAGAGGGAGGTGGGGCGCTACTGGAAGTGCCCCATCTCCCTCCTCCTTACATCGCGCCGCGGTACTGCAGGCCTTCCTCCGCTTATTAAAGGGACGGGGCCTAGCACAGCACGACCTGGGGCCCAGCTGGGCCACCAGGGATTGGCGTGCCGACAAAAGAGCCCGGCACTGACGGAGCGCAGCCTGCACCCCGCGAGGGGAGGCTGCACAGGAGGCCGGGGACGGCAAAGGGAGCAGGTGCTGGCAGGTAGCCAGCAACAAAAATGGCCGCCTGGCACCTCCCCTTTAAATATCGTCGCCCCGGCTCCACGTAAGCCCTCATGACCCTGTCGGACATAACATCCGGTGGCCGGTCAGGGGGCGCTACTGAAGTTCGTGGTGCTAATGGGAGGCGCAAAGAAACCAAAAGCCCCCCTAGAATCCCCAACCAGCGGAAATTGTTTCTCTCTATCTACCCCACCAGTTCCCCTTAATATCCTGAAAACCTCAAACAGATCACCCTTTAACCTACTAACTTTCAGTGAATGCATCCCTAATTAGTGTAATTGCTCCTCGTAATTTAACTCTTTGGAGTCCGGGTATCATTCTGGTAAACCTACGCTGCACTCCCTCCAAGGCCAATATATCCTTCCTAAGGTGTGGTGCCCAGAACTGCTCACAGAGCTCCAGGTGCGGTCTAACCAGGGTTTTTTTTTGCTGTCTATCCCTTCACTTTTTCTTTGGTTTCTAGCACTTTCCTCAGTTCCCCTTTTTTCCTTAATTCCTACTCATTGTCCATTTGCTAGTTTCCAGTAACTTCTTCCAACCAAAGCTCTCTTCAATCTGCCCTTTGAACTCTATCCTGTAATGTATATACCTTTAAGGGGGGAACTATGTTTTACAGCTCATGTATACTGCAGTACCGGCAGTGACCACACCAGTATATAGCCCTGAGTAGTAATCTGTACAGACCAGTTGCAGTGTGAGCCACGTTGAGTAAACACCTGTTGTACCGTTCTCCGCAGTCTGTGTCTTATTATACATGGACGCAACATTGCCACGAGGACCGCCGAGAGCGGCGTTGGCAGCAGCGCAGGAGAAGCGCGCGAAACCTACAGGGCGCCGCCATTGCCACGAGAACTGCCGGGAGCGGCGTTGGCAGCAGCGGGGGAGGAAGGAAAGCGCGGGAGACGCCATTTTAAGCCATTGGGACACGCCATTTTAAACCACACCCAAAATGCCGAAGAGTGGCAGTATCACCGCATTTGACAATGAAGTCGAAGATTGGACTACATATGTCGAACGAATAGAGGTGTACTGCAAGGCAAATGAGGTGTCAGATGACAAGAAAGCGTCGGTATTGTTAAATTTAATGGGTGCAAAGACGTATGGTTTATTACGAAATCTAGTAACCCCAACGAAGCCAATGGAAAGGAGTTTTGAAGACATAGTAACGATACTAAAGGACCATTTAAACCCCACACCGCTGCTGATAGCAGAAAGATTCAAGTTTCACAAACGGAACCAGCATAAGGATGAAAGCAATGCTGATTATTTAACAGAACTGCGCAAACTATCGAAACACTGCCAGTTTGGAGCGGGACTGGCAGATACCTTAAGGGACAAGTTTGTGTGTGGGCTTCAAAGTGAAGGAACCCAGAAACGGCTTTTATCTGAAAAGGACCTTACGCTGGAAAAGGCTTTCAGCATTGCGGTATCATATGAAGCAGCAGCACAGTGCGCTGCAGAGATACAACAGAGACCGCAAGAATATGGCACAAACGAAATGTCATATGGAACAGAGAATTGCTATCGCTGCGGCAGAACAACACACGACCAGAATGATTGCTGGTTCAAAGACAAAGTGTGCAGACAGTGTGGAAAAGTAGGACACATAGCATGAGTCTGCAGGTCGGGAAAGAAAACCAGCAATAAGAAACCTACCAAAGGAAAGTACAAGAAGGTACATAAGATGACGGAGAATAGTTCAGACGAACAAAAGAGTGATAACGACTCCGAAAGCAGGGAACTGAGTTGTCTGAAACTACATAATGTGATCACAACGGAGGATCACCGAACCATTTGGGTCACTCTCAAGATAGCAGGAGTCCAGGTAAAGATGGAATTGGACACAGGATCAGCCCTAATAGTCATAAACCGACGGGACTACGAGCGGCTATTCTCACACATACCCTTGAGAGACACAAAAATTATTTTGAAGACGTACACGGGGCAAAAAGTCTACCCCAAAGGAAAAATAAGGGTGACCGTTATATATAACGGTAAGGAAACACCAAAACTAGACCTGTATGTATTGCAAGATGGAGGACCACCATTACTGGGACATGAATGGATCCGGAAAATACAACTGGATTGGCATTCCATACAGGCACTGACTGTGGCTGACAAAAAGGATGACGACGTCACACCTGGGCAACTGTCAAAGATCCTAACTGACGCGAAAGAAGTGTTCCAGCAAGGACTCGGAACACTAAAAGGCATGACAGCGACGATTAAAATTGAAGAAAACGCAAGCCCAAAATTTTTTACGGCCAGACCGGTACCTTATGCGATCCGCCCAGCCGTCGAAGCAGAGCTGGAGAGTCTGGAACGTTCAGGTGTACTGTCCAAGGTAGACTGGAGCGAGTGGGCTACACCCATCGTCCCTGTGATGAAAAAGTCGTTGAGCAGCACGCCTGGGGAACCAAGGAAGGTTCGCATCTGTGGGGACTTTAAGGTTACAGTGAACCCAGTCCTTCACACCGTACAATATCCACTTCTGCGGATTGAAGATATTTTCGCCTCGCTATCTGGAGGGAAACGCTTCACTAAGATTGATCTGGCCCAGGCGTATCTGCAAATGGAGGTAGAAGAAGCATCAAAAAAATACCTCACAATCAACACCCATAAAGGTCTCTACCGGCTGGTATTCGGGGTAGCATCAGCTCCGGCTATTTGGCAGAGGGCAATGGAACAGAGGGCAAGGGATCCCAGGGACCCAGTGTTATTTGGACGACATCCTGGTCACGGGCGAAAATGACAGTGATCACCTTGCCAACCTGGAGCAGGTGCTCACTAGATTGCAGGAATATGGGCTCCGAGCTAACCGCCCCAAATGCGAGTTTTTTAGAAAACAGATCTCGTATTGTGGCCACGTTATCGATAACGAGGGGTTACATAAGTCCCCAGAGAAGATTGAGGCAGTAGTCAAGGCTCCAGCACCGGAAAATGTGTCACAACTGAGGTCGTTCCTCGGGCTGGTAAACTACTATCATAAGTTCTTGCCAAATTTGTCTACAATACTACACCCACTGAACACCCTACTGCAAACTGGGGTGCCATGGAAGTGGAGTGACGAATGTAGACGAGCTTTCCAGAAGAGCAAAACACTAATCACATCGAAAGAGGTATTGGCCCATTACAACCCAGCATTACCAATTCGGTTAGCATGTGATGCATCACCCTACGACATTGGAGCGGTGCTGTCGCACAAATTCTCGGACGGCTCAGAGAGGCCAATAGCCTTTGCGTCACGATCACTAACCTCAGCCGAGCGTAACTACGCCCAGATTGACAGGGAGGCCCTCAGCATAGTGTGGGGAGTGAAAAAGTTCAATCACTATCTGCACGGGCAGAAATTCACCTTGCT